>NW_020447198.1:1251894-1273999 GCF_003343035.1 Apteryx rowi | reverse complement strand
GCCCTGCCCCGAGGCGGCGCCGCGGGCGAGCCCGGCCCCGGCCCCGGCCTCGCCTCGGTAGGTGCGCGGGACTCGGCGTCCAGCAACTGAATCTGGCGTAAGCCGAAAATTACAAGAAAGATCATCTTGTGAGGTGCAAAGTAAATTTGAATTAATACTGTAGTCTTCAATGATGCTACAAGTCGTACAAAATTACTTAACGTGGAATATTTCAAGCATTTTAAGTTTTCTTGGAGTGTTACAATTAATAATCTCGTCATCGGAATATTAACTGATAAAGTCCTGTGTAGGACACTTTCTTCTTTGCAAAGCTTCACTTATTTTTCTTCTTAAAAATCCAGCGCCTACCAGGTTACTGCTGGTGGTTCCAAATACCTGTTTTCACCCAGTATCTTTCACTCTGCGTGCGCGCCTTGGGACTTACCAAACAGGCTATATAATTAAATGCTCACAAGGGCTTGATAAGGCAGTCAGCAACAACGTTTCTGTTTTCTAAGCGCAGTCAAACGGCTCCGCTAACTCTCCGAGGGAGTAAAGTACGGCTGGGGATAGGATTTAGCCGTCATCTCTTGTTCCTGGTTTGTCGGCTTGTTTGTTTTTCACAAGGTATTATTATTGCACGAGGCTCAACTCGGGATAATAAGCGTATCTTGCAGTCAAAGCTCGCAACCCGGAGAGAAGGTGAAGGGAGGCGTCGTARAAGTCGAGTAACGAGGCCGATTATCCCTCGTTCAGGTTTAGTGAATTAAGACTTGAGCCCTTTGCGCTCGGTTAGGCTTGTGGAAGTTACGCTAGTGCGCTACTCCGCGGGTTCCTTCTGTCCGCCAGCGTTTTCCCAAGGTGGCTGATGTGGGACCCAGGGCAGTGCAAGTGCCATAGGCATGTGATGTAGGTGCTGGAACAGTTTCTGCTGTATTTGTTCTTTGTCCGTTTGCCTTTTAAAGCCTTTTTGCCTTCAAAATTTAAATATTTTCAAAACCAAGTGAATTCTATGGAGCTTTTTAAATGTTAAAGTTGGAAGAGTGTGCAGAAAAGGGGAAAAAAATTCTGAGAAGCTACTCTATTTATACTGAAACTAGTCAGAACTAATGACCAAAATTTTCCTGATGTTTCAGGTGTTTGGCAGTGATGAGGAAGGGAAGACTTCTGCTGTCAAGCTGTTAGTATTCTAGAAAGCGTCCTTTGGTGAAGTGTTTTACTCCCTGAGTGTCTGCAATACTGTGGTGAGTGAAGTAGCTCTTATGTTAATGTATGACTGTCAGTAAAATTATTTGATTTCTTTCCAGAGGAAAAATGAATAGCAAAAAGCAAAATGAATATTAGGTCACTGAATGTCATAAAAGTAAAGATTTGCAAAATGAAAGCACACCATTGTAAGGAAGGCAGGTCTCCAAAGGAAGATGGAGGGCAAGGTGAGTTGGAAGCATCTAGTAAAATGCAAAAGTATGCAGTAGCATGTAAATTAACAAATAAACTATAAAAAACTGCTATGCTAGTTGCATTAGAAATAGATTGTCCAGTGAAGGAAGATTCGTGTTCTCAGGGAGCAATTCCATGTAATGGTCTCCCATCAGTTGTCTGTGGAAAATACAATTTAGAGCTTGGACATTAGACACATGTTTAATCCAAGTAGTTTGGGTGAAATCTTCCCTTACACTAAAGGAAAACCAGATATTGAAGTGACAGTCTTGCAAGAACTGTATGACTCTGTGAAGGTTGATTTGTTTTTAATAACCTTGGCATCAGTTGTGCCAGCGGTGTTCAGCCTGCCTTGTTCAGCCTGGGGCAGGGAAGGCTTTGAGGACCCGCGTCCATGAGCCCCGTGAGAGCACTGAGATTGTGGAGCCAGGCTCTTCACAGTACTGCATGGGTGAAGGTGAGAGACAGCGGACGTGAATTGAACCAAGAAAGATTCAGACTGGATACAAGGAAAATCTTTTTACCCTTGAGGGCAGTCAAGCAGCGGAAGAGGTTGCCCAGAGAGACTGTGCTGTCTCCATCCTTGGAGATTTTCAGGGCCCAACTGGATCAAGCTCTGAACAACCCGCTCTGACTGCGGCTTTGACCAGGAGGCTGGACAAGAGAAGTCCTGAGRTCCCTTCCAACCTGAGCTATTCCATCATTCTATGATTCTGCACTCACAGCGTGGACACAAAAGTCTGGGATGTGGATAATACTGTATTTCAAACCTCTGAGTTTGTGAGCATTTTTGCTCTTTGCAACTCTCTCTGCAGTAGGTGGAAGACAAGGTGCAGCATGATAGCTGGCATAGCTTTCGTTAGCTTGTGGCTTCCACTGTTCATGGTGTGATGGAAACATTTCTTCTTCCTCTTGCAGCTGCAAAATAACAGTAAATTACTCCAGTCAACTGAGACATGCTGTTTCCGTGTCCTCCTTCTAGGTAAAATATTTATTACCCGTTAAAGCGACTGAAGGCCACTCATTCGTTGCCTTTTAGAAACCAGCATAAAGAGGTATGAAAAGGCAAATAAAGTACTCCCATTTTACAAGTTTGGAGGTAGAGAACTGTAAATAAGAAAAGATGGGAGAAGCTAGGCAATGTTCCTCTTGGTGTGTTATTATGCTGTCGTACATTATACTGAAGGGAGATGAGTGTATAAATGACAGTGAGGGGAAAAATAAACTGGCAGTGGATTGGAAAGATGAGATAAGGTAATTGGTGGTGTCCCAGGTAGGCTGTGACTTGTCTGCCTTAGCTTTATTAAAATACTCTGTCATTTCTCCTATGCTGGCTGTCAAGCATAGGAAGAGAAATTTCCAAGGCATTTACCCTTCGTGCAGGTTGCAGAGCGTATGCTGAGCACCCTCCCTTGGATCAAATCAGATACAAGGGAGGCAGGAAGAAGGGGGCCTGGGATTGTTCTTCTGATCCAACACTGGCTCAGGATTGATGGTTTTGCTACAATTTAAAATTTAGATTCTTTAAAGCAGAGGCAAGCAAGTTATTTGATCTTTAGTTAGCGATGGTTAACAATGAAAAATGTTCAAAGTCATGAGTGGGAAAGGAGGGAAATTAGACGATATCACTCAGCACAAAATGTATTGCATTTGATCACATTTTGGAGGACATTCAGGATACAAGAAAACCCTCTGCATACGCATGTGATAYTAGTATTTAGTCCAGGGTCAGTACTAAGAAAAGGTACCTTAACAATAAACTCTTGTTTGACAGTGATATCTTGAACTAACAAAAATGGCTGGCACAGGTAGACCGACTGATGTGACATTTTTGCAACACAGTCGTAACTCTGCTAGAGCTGTGGCAGTCCAGTGGAAATGTCCAGCGGCAATTCAGAGGAAAAGCTCTTCATTGGATCATGAGGGATCTGCACAAAGGTATGGTAAAGGCAGGAGTTAAGCCCTTCCACAGAGTAATAGTTCACTTCCAGGAAGACATGGTGTTTGAAGTAGGGCTTTCTGGCTGTAGATGTGTTTCCTAGACCTGAAGTAACTGGTGGTAGAGGGAATCTTTCGTAACAAGGCAGAAGTGATGCCACTTCATGCAACATTCAAGTGTTTTGTCAGGTGGGGATCTTGAAGAGAAGTAGAAGGAGTTACCTTGGCCATGCTTGCTAACAGTGTAGTAGATTATGTTCAGCAGTAATAACCGTCTGGAGACCTAGGCTTGTCATCTATTTCAGTAGTGGGTCACTTATTCAGGACACCTATTTGTGTATGCGATGAAAACAATTTAATGTGTGTCAGAAACAGCTCAGCTACAATCTAGATCAATTTCCTGGACTGATAAGTAACATAATACCCCAGTAATATATTTCTCAGAACTTTGAAAATAAAGTTGGTTTATTTTAAGACTTTTATACAAAAGTGAGTGAGAAGGAGAAAACCACAGCGTATTAACTACTCACAGAGGTAGATGTGTGTAAATGGGAATATGTAGCAGAATCCTTATTATTCAAAGGTCAAAATGCACAAATTAAGGATTCTGTCAGCTTTCTACCTTTGGAAAGGAAATTTTGCATGAGAGACTGCAGAATCTTCAATATTCAGGTTCCACCATTATAAAGTTCTTGCTTTAAAAAGGGTCGCTGAAGACCTGGATGTAGCCAGCATTTGGGCAATTGATGCTGATCCAAGAGGGAGAGACAGGACTAAAAATAGCAGTTCTAAGTCCTGAATATGCTAGGAGTAGCAGAGATGGGAGCACATAGTAACATAGTGGATCTTGCTTAGGAAAGAGCAAGGATTTGTTTTTCCCCTCCAGTGTCTCCTAAAACTGTTCATATATCTGACCCTAGTATAGCCTTCGTCAACTCATGACTACAACGCGCTCCAAGTAGTGTGCAGAATGGCAACAGACTTGGAGCAATCAGGTATGAAATCTTTTACCAGTTTTGATAGGAACAGTATCAGGCCAAGTTCTCTAGTGCAAGTAGCTTATAAGAAGGCAAAGGTAGGAGAGAGTGGAAGAAAAAGTATCTCAACTCTAAACAGGCAGTATAGTCTAAAAGTTTTGGTAGTTGTATAGGCACGAGCTATTCCAATGTAAATACAAGCCAAACAACCATACAACTGTGYCTGATGAACGACAGTAGTACAGTGGTATCAGTAACTAGTAGTAATTCAGCAATATTTAGTATTTTCCAGTCAGTGTTTTCATAACACTATTAAACTGTATGCTTCTGGAAGTAGTCACATCAGCAAAGTAAAATCGGAAGTTGAAGCTACCCAAGAACTTGAGGAGTAGCTGCAAGATAACATTGGCTACTTCATAAAATGAGGAATTGCAGGCGGTGATAAAAGGATTTTGTCAATTTAAAAAATGAAATATGGTTGAAAATAGCAAACCTCCAAATTACAGAAATGGCAATATAAACAGAAAAGTTAGTAYGTGAAGTTCAGATTCTTAAACATTTAAAAGGGCATAACCCCAAACTCACTTAGACTGAACAAAGTATATTTACAAAATCTATAGCCTTAGGTATGTGCTAGAAAATACACAATGGTTTCAGAATATTCATACTTTGAGCAGAAAATGTGTGTTTCCTTAATTTGTGAAACGTCTGTCAGGCATATTAACACATTCAGCTGAAATAACAATAATTAGATGTATTGTTTGTAAAGACATATGTTTAATTTGGACTTCTGGAGTGGGGTAGTGTGCACTTAATCACTGATATTGATTCTGTATGATGTCTAAGACAATATAGTGGCAGGTATAGGAATGCAGGGAGAGAAAGAAAGAAATTAGTTAATCAGTTAATTAAAGAGCATATTAAAATATTTTCATTTGGTGGGAACTTAATCTAGGCATTTCCTTTATCCTTTAAATACAGTAATGGAAGAGAATTAGTTCCATTTATCCAAAACATAATGTTTAGTCACAACTAAGACGGAGATAATAATTGTTCTTTTTTCTTGAATGTGCTGCCAAAGAAAATCATAACTAAATAGCTGGAAGCTGCATATTTGCCCAAAGCAGTGATTTTCTGAGAACGCTTACATTAATTCAAGTATCCTTAACATAGATGTGACTTTACTCTTGCTAGATTCCTGAAGCGAAGCCGTCTCTCTTGGTCTTTCTTCCTTGTCCTCTAAGCTGTGCTTTCTGAGTACACTGAACTCTTGGGTGTGAATTCTCTAGTGATTTCATCTCTGACAGCAGAATACTCTTCTTGTCCAGCTTATTTCAAAGTAACATGCTAAACACGTTTGGCTTCCTTGTGGGATGTCGTGCATTATGACCTGTTCCGTGTAACTATTGGATACTCAGAATTCAGGCTATGAAAGATAAATTGTCACTGGATTCCCTTCTGTTCCCAGAAATGCAGGGCCAGGAGAGAACAACAAATGAGTGGTAACTTGTTATAAGTAACCAGGAAAAGAACTAAAATGTTGTTTCTCTTGAATACTCTGTCAAATGAGTCTTCTAATGGGAATATGCCTAGAGCAAAGCACAAACTCCACTCTCTATTGCAACTAACTGCTGTAAGACTTAAATCATGTCAATACTCTTGGCCTGGGAGAATTCTTCGCTTTCCCACTGAGCACTTTTTGTTCCCTTTTGAAGGAGATCCCAGTATGTGTGTGTCTGGCAACCCATCAGACTTTCTGCTGTTCTCTTGTAGCCAGGTGCAATAAAGATTTTTAATTCTTTCTTCTCAAGGAACAAAGTCCCACCATCCCTTAACGTGCTTCTCACTGGAGTCACGGCTAGATTCCAGGCCTCGTCTGCAGCAGAAGATTGCGCTGGTGAAGTCGCATAGGTGTCAACGAAAAGCAAAGTCTGGAAGACAAAATTCCAACYGTGAGTGAGGGATGTGCGTGTCTGTTGCCATCCACAAGTGCTTTTCTACTTGTGCGACACGAATGCTAATAAGGAGGGAGCAGGAACCCGGAAAGCACCAGCAGCGTGACTCAGTTTCTAGGTGAGGGCCAGAAAGAAGAGCAGAAAATCTCCCCCACAAAAAAAAAGACCGTTGTAATGAGAATGCAGGACTAGGAATTTCTCCACTCCCACTCTTGGACAGAATGACTCAGGCCCACTTTATTTTCCAGGGTGCCAAATTACTAAGTCTAAACTCCACAGTGTGGGTTGGCAGCAGAGAAAAAGTTAGTTGTTTGGTGTTCTCACAAAGAAGTTTATTTAAGATATTTAGAACAAGTCACCAGTGATATATCTAACCACTTATAGAGTATGCGAGAACCTCTTTTGGGGGCTTGGCTCTCCAACCAGGTTTGTGCATTGTGCTGCTGGTAACTTTTTTTTAGGATTTAACCAAGAGTCCTAATTTCTGTTTTTCCCAGCTCTCTTTTCTGTGGTGTGCAGAGGCTTCTGCAATGAAGCAATTGTTTCAAAATAATTACAAATGAATCATGGTAAATCTGCTCTAAAGCCCTGACATTTTTCTGTTAGATTTGCAAAGGATGACATTTTGAAATGCTTTAGAGAAACACAAGCTATTCCTGTGGTTACCTTTCACTGTAAAAAGGGCTGTAAAGAGGACAGAAGCTAGCCCAAGGGTCAAGCTGCCTCTGTTTCTTCTGTAACTCCTTTTTAACTAATTTATTTACCTTTTYCATTATAACAAGTGGAATGGGAGCAAAGAGATCATTTTTTGTTTGTGTTTCAGCATCTTGCTTCTTCCAGAACTGAAGAATAGTTGAGGGGATTTTGTGCACACCTTTTTAAAGCCCTAGGTAGTCTCATGGCAGAGAGAAATRTAGAATGCTTCAGCTCCAGTGCCTGCTGCAGGTAATTTGAACAGAAATGGGGACATACTAAAAACATTTTTCCAGYTTTATACTCTGTGATTCAGCAAACATGTTTGTAGCATCCTATCCTCTGCAGTAAGGAAGCATGTTTGATTAACACCTGTGGCATGTGGTTTCCTATAGGGGAAACTGTGTATACAACTTTTTGAAATAGGTTTTTTAAATAGCTCTGTGCACATTGCAAAGGCAAGGTCAAAGCCTTTCGAAGCAGGGGAGGTTGCAGTGTTTGGGGGAATAGCTCTGCAGCCTGAGATCAACCCCTAGTAAAACTGTGTCTTGTGCAGATGAGCTTTTCATGAGTGACAGAAAATTTTACTGTGCCCTGGAAAACAGATTTGACAACTGCAGCTCTCATCCTAGAGCTGTAGGCGATATTTTAGATATGTGGGTCTAGGCCATGAGATAGCATGACAGTAAGGTTAGAAATAGGACAAGGTTTCTAGGCAGAAGCGATATCTGCATACAAGACCTCCTTAAGATCTGAAACAGAAGCAGCAAACTTCAAACTAAGTGTAGCTGGAAACACTGACCTTGCCACTGAATGTGTGTATATTGAAGGCGTAACCTGTAGCTGGTTAATTTGGCTGTTGGCCTCTGATTAGGTGTAAGTATCTGCTTGTTCATATTGGTTTCCTGGACCATGTTTTAGATAACTATGTCATGCCCTCTAGTGGAATTTTTCACATATAGAAAATAGTAGAATATATCTTTTTCTGTGTTTATAGCATCAGCAAAGATCTTTTTCAAGGGCACGAATAGGTTTAATTAGTCACATTCATAACTGTAGCTACATGAAACAGATGAAATCAAATGTAGAAAGTTCAGAGTTTTTCTGCAATTATTACTACAATCCTACAAGTCAACATGCTGACCAATACCCCAGCCAAGAACACTTCTTCTAAAGTTATTGAAGATTTGTACTTATACTGAAAATGTACGCAACAGGTAAATAAGTGTAAGGATTTCTTGGTCTATTGTCCTTGTCTCTACAAGGACATTTTAAATGTGATGAATGACTGTATGTTTTTTAATAGTCGCTCAGCAGTAGAAACAGAAAGCATAGTACAAAGAAGAGGAGCGGGGAAAAAAAAACGAAGAAACTGGCTTAAACCTGGCTTAAACTGGCTTAAACAGTTAAGAAACTGGCTTAAACCTCAGTAATAGCAGATAAATGACTATTAGTTCCCCCTTTTTAGTTAACCTATTTTAAAGGATTTCCCATGGCACCTTGTGTTTGTACTACCTAAGCAAGTCGCTTAAGGTCTGTGAGTCGGCTCCCACACCTGAAGGCAAAGATAACAATTGTCAGATAATCTTCTAAACATCCTTTAAATTAGGGATCTGTAATGCCCTTTGATAGGTTCTGGGAGCAGGCATTATATTAGCATAGAGTTCTAAAGAAGAAGTTATTTCCCTTTTTGGGTTCCACCTCCACTTTCCATTCATGATTTTCAGGTTATGGGATAGAAGTGAAATCTTGGCTGTACGCTGTTACTTGTTTTTTAAAGTCTAAAGTTCTGCTATTTGGAATATTTTTGCTTTCCAAATGACCGGCAGGAACACAGTTAAGAGAAGAATAGCCTATATCTGTTTTACAGTTTGGTTATTCTCTTTGGCCTTGCAGACATCTGGTTCAGATTTGCGGTAAGAAGAGAAAGAACGTAACACGGCATTATGAGCGCAGCAGGTTTGTACGCCCATGCACACACACGTGCACGCACCGGATGCAGAAGACTTGAGCTTTGTGGATTCRGTTTAACAAGGCATCACGCTAGTGAGAAATGCCTATTTGTTATAAGGGTTTCCATTTATTTAAGAAGCCCACTCCACTTCTCACTATAGTCTGAACACGAGCAGTGCCTTGATATTGCATGCCTTCGTGCTGTAAATCAAGAAARATAGTTCAGCACTTACTCTTCCGTTGTTCTTTCCTCCCCCCAGATAAAATCAGTCAGAATATGTATTTCAGAGTTAACTGCTTGGAAGTGAAATCTCTTCAAACTGAGGGTCTGTGCTAAAAATTGTCAAAATTTATTATTATCTTTGAAACAAGCAGTGAAAAGGCTAAAATGTATTTAAGGCAAAGCTATTAAATGGGAAGGAAAAACAGAGCAAGCCACTCTTTCCAGACAAAAAAAAACCCTGATGGGTATTAATGTACAGTCATTTTAAACTTCTTACAGGAGACAATTCCACAYAATATTTATATCTTATAATTAAAAAATAATGACAGTCCTAATGCCTGCTAAGCAAGTAAAAAACCATTTCATTTCCATTGCCCTCTTCATGGTCAGTTAAATGGAAAGATCGATATGTGCTTCAGGTTCCCAGTTATTATGAATTTATTTTTCTATCTTGATTCTTGCAACATATCTGAGAGCAACTCTGGCCAAACCAGGGTATTTACATTAAACAGCTGGTGTGGTCTGTGGAGACAGCAAGTTTACAAAGCCCTCGAAAGTGGTTTCAGAGGGAGCTGACAGATCACTGCAATGATTATCTTTGTTACAGTCTCAGTGGGAGTCTGGTTTGATCTAATTAACATAACAGTGGGAACCAGTGACAAAAAAAATCAGAAGCACTAAAGATCCCTTCTACTGTGTTGCCAGTGTGACTGACTGGAAAAGAGAGACGTTGCGATGAGCGTAGAACAGGAGAATGCTCAAGGGTGGTTAATAGAAAAATCAAGCTTTTTTTGTACTCATAACATCTAGCTGGGATTTTTTCACACAGTTTACTCTAGTTTAGGTATTCTACGTTGTCCTCCTTGTGCTTACATCCCTCCCTCAATTGACTAAGCTGGCAAGCTAGCTTTGGTCCTCTGAATCATACCTAGCTTAGAGGTATACAGTGAGCTAAAGCTGAGGTCGAGATTTCTGCCCAGGTCCAAACTTGTAAAAATAGGCTACAATACAATTTGAAGCTGAGTTGAGAGAAATTGTATAAGAGATTTCATCAGAAAGACAAAAATCTGATTGTAAGTTCTTAAAAATATTTCTTAAAACCATCTTCATTAGTTTTGATGTTTTTTAAAGCAAATTCTGACTGTTTCAGTCACAACTTTGGAATAAAAAAATTTGAGAGGAAAGAAAGGAAAGAGAATATAGTAATTCTATTCAGGTCATAATTTCTAAGTATCTACATGACAAAGGTGCTTAAGTCATACCAGCCATCGAAAGAACTTGAGATGTTTTGGAAAGTTTACATTTTCTCAAAGGTCAAAGCTAAAAATTTTGAAACACTTTGAAGTTAGTGGAAGCAGGTGGGAGAAAGTTGACATCTTTTTTTTTCCATGAGCCACAATATTCAGGATTTTTTGGTAACAATTCAGCAGCAATAAAGAATACTTTTCTAAAAAATGTTAAAACAAACTTACTTCCGATCCTGAAAGCAATTTAAAGAATGCTGTTTGGAAGGAGTTCCAGGCACTAATAATAAACTAAGCGGCAGTGGGAGGAAACTGTCCATAGATACCAAAACATTTACTATCATAAAAGGGTAGGCATTATTGGAAGTTTGGTTAAGATCTTTTGTACTCTTTACAGAACTGTACGCCATGTTTCAGGAACAGATATGCTGAAGTAAATCATACGGTAGGTGGTTTCAATTCATAAAACTTCRTGGGTTCCTTTTCCCACTACTTTCAGCGGTTTATTTTGCGGAAGCCTAGTGGGTTGGTGTGCATCAGGAGGTCTGGGGCTATATCCACAACACAATTATAAAAATAGCTTTCGCAGACTTCCAGTCTTAGAACGTATCCTGGCCCTAAACACTTATTCCAGAAGGAACAGTTGGAACCATAGTATGTTTTATACCTTGTTAGGAGATAGCATCCTATAACTATACCATAACATTGTAGGTTAGTCACACAAACAGAAATTAAAAGTGTCTTTTTAGGAGTCTTCATCCCGTCACTCAGCACTGGCATGGGAAATCTATAGAAAAATATAGAAATCTATAGCAAAAATCTGAGTCTGAACAAGTACAGAGTTCTTGGACAATTCAACTACACAATAATTCTTTCCCCAAAGCAGCTAAAACCAAGTTTTCGATAAACTTTCTTGTGAAAGAATTTACAGTAGTATTGTGTGGCCACTGATCAAAGAATGGTCAAACAGGCCAGAAATAACATTTTTCAAAGATGCCCAGAGAAAATGAATGCCGAGTATCTACAAATTTTTACTGAAAACAGGCATCTACTTCTCATCCTAAACCTACAATGAAAAAGCACTTTAAAATATATAGATCAAATACAGTAATCATTGTAGCAGAGCATCCTTTTCAGATTCTTGCAGTTTTGGTGCAAAACTAGAAAAATATGGTAAAGAGAAGTCTTGGGACACTGAATGGGGATTAGGAAGCAGTGTGAAAGAGTTTGACAGAGTGCAAAAAAGGCAACCGGGAGGAAGGAAATGGAAGAGAAAGTGGCTTGGCAGTCAGCCCGTGGGAGGAGGATGTAGAAATGTGGCGATTAAGTGCTAGCCCCGTATTGTTTCCTCTTTCAGAAGCTCCTAAACTCCTCAGGGTTTGCACCCCGTTCCTTGGCTTTTCTGTGAGTCAGGGTCTGTGGATTCTGCATCTCTAGATAAAGAGGGAGGCTCGTTCTTCACTGAAGTCGGGAAGGATGACCCATACATGGAGCAGCTTTTTAATCTCAGAGCTACTGTTTCAGATTGTTATAATCCCAGCTGGATGACCYGAGAACCTGCCGTCAGGAGGAGGAGTATCTGAATAACTTGAGTATCTCAACTTAAGTATCTGAAAACTAGGAAGATAAGGTTTGCTGGGTCAGGAGGGACTTTTGTACAGAAAGGCCTTGCCAGAAGAGGAGGATGTTGAGGGCAGATGCTGACGCCACATCTAGAAGAACCTACATAAGTAAATGCGCAGGAGAGGGCGCCAGACAGCAAGGAGTCATTTTTAGTCTGCTAACGTCTTAATAAGATAGGAAGGGAACACCTACTTTGAAGTTTTGGCTCAGGGTGTATTTTGTGTGGACTGGAGTAGGCAGCTGAGCACCCATGCTTTTGGTAGGTACTGTATTCAGCATTCACTATAGCGATCAGGGTATCTGCACATCAACCAGAAATCCGATTCCTCTCRTTCATGTCGGGAGCTGCGGCCTTTGCTCAGTTGGACGTGTAATCTTTCTCGTTCCACTACAGCCAGATGTGCAAGAGCAAACTCAATAGGAACTGTGTAGCTTCCTTTATTTTTATTGCATCATACTCGTGCCTCACTTACAGCTGTGTGATACCAGTTTCTACAGTGAAGCAGTTCTTTAGAAAACTAGGAAATTCACTGACAAAGACTTAAAYTGATATGGTTAGAGCTGGCTTTTTGTGCTCCCAGAATACTGAATTAGGCCAACCATGGAACGAGGTTACAGCTTCGGCTCTGTTTGTTTTCGGGGATGTGCCAGTACAACATGCCTGCGTTCTGCAGACAGCAGAAACATTCAGGCAACAGGACACTGCAGCACTGTCAGGCAGAGTCTAATGACTTCTTTCGCAATGGCAAATCCAGCGTTTACATGAGCCGCACTGAATGGCAGCTACTTATACCTGACCTATCCTCAAATATAGCATGCTTCCTAGGAGCATCCTAACGCTTGCCGGGCTTTCACAGTCCTTCACTTGTGCCTTTTGATGCAGAACTTTCACTCGACTGTCTTTAAATCCATAGATTCAAACTTCTCTCGTGTGTCACTGCTACGCAGACCTATTGGCAAGAAGACTTTTGTGCACTCCTCGTGAAAATCGTCAGACCGTGGCTGCCTGCGTCTTTCCTGCACCACAGCCTCGCCAACAGGTAAAAAGACAGGCCTGCCAAGTTAACGCAATGCTTCTCCTCACCGTTCCTTGCAGATGCACCGAAACGCAGCAGATACAGCTGTCAGCTGGGCGGCCCATTCTAGGGATAACTGCCGGCTGTGGCGGCCGGAGTGAGGGCTGCTAAGGATGTACTTCAGTTTCTATTTCCTGGTTTTCAGAGAGTTTTAATTTTGCTGAATGCAAGAATCAGGAATGGCTCAAGATATCACTGGGTGACCATGGAGCTTTTTTTGTCGTTTATTGTTTCTGCGCGCGGACGAACAATGCAAACAAGCCCTTCAGCTGAGAGCCGGCAGCAAAGTGGCCAGCAGCGATAAAGAGAAGGAAGGAGGAATAAGTGAGAGTTTRACCTCACAACCTTTGTTTAGATTGCTGGTTCTTTTTAGTATTTCCTCCTGTTATTCTTTCAAGCCTTTAGGGGAAGAGGAGGGAATTGTAGCCAAACCATTATTCATGCTTATTCCATAATCTAAACATTTTTATCCCCTCTCTCTCCCTTCTTTTTTTTTTTTTTTTTTTGCAATTGTTGAAATAGCCGTAGTTATGTACAAGAGAAATGAATCGTAGGATCAACATTTTGGGAGGTTTATTCTGGGCAGCGCACCAAGTAACAGGTAATTGTTCTGGCAGGACTACAAAATTTTGCAGGCTGCTTTCAGTCTGCAGCAGTGATGCGTGTGCACAAAACGAGGGTAGAATATAGGCCTTCGGGCTGGGGCTGGGGCCCTTTCAGCTGGATTAGAGTGTGTAGGTAGAGCCCTCTGAAAGACTTCCTTCATTTTAAGACTGGGGGGGGAGTTGTAGAACCATAATGCTCTCAGTTTTAACCTCCTGCCCTTTTCTGTATTCTCCGGCTCTCCAGAGTTTGTAAAGACTTCTCAGTTCTGTCCCCAGTACTTATGCAGGCTGTGCAAAGGGGAAAGAAGAGGGTTTATTGCTCCACTTTTTTGTATAAAAGACTTGGACAAAAGCTAGCCCTGAGGTAGTTCACTTAGCAAATATTCACCATGACATCATCAGAAAAAAACCCCAAGGCTGCTGTTGTTTCTTCTATTGCTTATTTAGAYGGGCATGCACAAATCTGAGTATCTGAACACATCAAGAGAAAACACATTMAGTCTAATACACACATGTTGCTTCAGGGGAAATTCGGTCTGTATATAAGAAAAAACAATGTTCACTGTGAGAGTGAATTAAACATTGGAATAGGCTGCCTAGAGAAGTGGGAGAATCTCCCTCACTGGAAATATTCAGGACTTGGCTTGACAGGGCCCTGGACAACCTAATCTAGGGTCCCACTTCTAGCAGAAGGCTGGATGAGATGATCTCCAGAGGTCCCTTCCAATCTACACTTTTCTGTGATCCATGATAATACTCCTAATCATCGTGTTTCAGCATAAGTTGGAACACCAGAAGAATGTTTTTATTTTCTCTCATGTCAGGCAAGTGAGGATTCAAAAGCCTAAGGAAATACTAACTTTATTAAGAAGTAGAAGAGGAAGGAAAGGCAAGAGTTGCGTTACCCTTCTGTACATTATTGCAACTAACTGTGGTCAAAAGCAATCTGGTAAAGCTGAACTGCMTAGATAACCAAGGAGAATATAGGTTTCTGCTAAATGTCAGCAAAAAAAAAGCCATAAAATGATTTTTTTTCCTGCATAGGGCTGCTTTACTCTGGTAAATAAGCCAGYATGTTCAATACAGTACAGCAAAATTAGTGGGGTTGCAATGATGGAAGTGCAAGCAATTTTTATGAGCATATTATGCTTTCCTATAAAAGCAGAATAAATATTGACATTTAAATTGCTTTGAAAAAAAAAATCACTAGTAATTTGGTAGAGTTTTTCCATTTTAAGTAGATGGCTATTATATAAAAATGTACAATTTAGAGCAGAAGGAGATATTAGATACTGCTAGTAGAGCAAACCATAATGCTTTATTACAAAACATTATGCAAATATTATATATAATAATACAAATCAGGATCATTACACAAAGTAGCATTAACCATCATAAAAGATGCAACAGACACTGCTAGCATGGCCAGGCAATTGCAATGCGTATAGGGCTTGCACAACGGTAATGTCGTAGGAGTTTAATTCTTTTTTTTTTTTTTTTGTAGCAGTAGTTAACATAGAGGAATATAAAATAAAGCAAAGCTAATGCTGGGGTGCAACCTGTGTTGTTAGAGCCTGACATATATAAGTTTCATAAGATGTAACAGCTGTGGTAAACATAACACCTAATGAGAACCCAAGCTAGACAACATGCTAAAATAGCAGACTACTTGTTACCCRCAGCATTAGCAACCAGAAGAGCAACACGGTAAGTGTAAGGGAATCGGTGCAGAGGTAACGATATACCAGTTCCTTACATTTGCTCTCCTATAGCACAGTGAAGAACTCTGTGTCCAGATGTTACTACCCAAATAAGTTTGGCTACAGTTGATTGCTACGGTTCTTGATTCCTGCTTTACCATAAGGTGCTTGTTGTAATTTCTATGCCAGTTAGCATCCTAGTGGCAGATCCTGCAGCATTTGACGCCGTGCGTGCTGGAGCGGGAGAACTGAGCCCCTGGCGCTGGTGCCCACGGATGGGTAACGTTGGAGATGTTCTTCWGTTGTCTGGGCAGGTTCTTCTGTGGCAAGGCTGAAGGTAACTTGGAGATTACAATAGGATTACTAATAGGATTACAGGGATCAGCGGGTRCCTCCCCCGCCAACATGATTACAGGATGCCGTGCCTTTTGTTGCCACGGCTTATCACTGCACGACTTTCCCACGTCAAAAGCTAGGCTTGGATCGATATTTATGAGAAAGTATACACTGGGCATCATTAACTGAAAAACTTGTAAACATTTGGGGATCTATTTACTTTAGTTAACAAAGCTTGGAGTGCTAAGGTTTTCATAGCAGACAAGACAATCACTTCTGAGAGAGGAAAATAAAATCCAAGCTATCCGGATCTCCTTTGTGTATCAGCTATGCTTTTGAACTCTCATAACCTACTCAGTGTGTGACAGGGTTTGGGAAATCCCTCTTCAATCAGTACATATGCCTTCTTGGATAGGCTCCTGATGAGAAGTTTCTACGTGGAAAATGGAGACTTGGAACAGGAAGACTGCATTTAAACCCTGTGCTTAGTCTTAATGAATATATTCTGAATAAAAAGCAACCAAAACCATCTGTGCCAGGAAGAAGCAAATCCAGATGTGGTGGGGATTTTTCCTCTCCTTCCTTAATCATGTCTGCAGGATCATTCAGCTTCTGCAGCATGTGACTGCCGTACTTTTGAAGGATCGTTAATAATACATGAACGCCAACTCACTTGGGAGGAGAGCTGCAGCTGTATCTTTGTTAATCAAATGGAGGCAGAATTTCTGTACCCGTCACAGATGCAATATACAGTAATCCCACCCCACCTCCTCTAAGTATAGAGTCATGCTGCAATTTAATTTCATTAAGAAGAAAAATGACAGGTCTGTGTTACAGCTTTTGATGTCTTGCCTCACCAAACGCTGTTTATAGGCAGTGGGATGCCCTTGTGTGTGGCACATACAGTGGTACATCTTCCGTTCAGACAAGAAGTGGTTGGTTTTGCTCTTTAGCTGCTTTAAGACTAGCAAAGGAATATGCGGTTTGGTTGTGCTTCCTGCCAGGCAGGACAGCGAGCAAGGCAGATGCAAAATTGCAGTGCGTCTTGTGGTTCCCAAACATATCAGACAGGGTCGAACCACATAATTAATAGCAACGAGAAAAAAGCTCCTCTGCTCTTTACAGTGAGGCAGTCGTGCTAGTCCCTCGGACTGTCTCCACCATACACGAGCCTTCCTCCCGTTACCCGAGCTGAAACCCCCTTCAACCTGCCTGCTGGAAATCACACCCTATAAACTCATTTCCACCGCTCGAGGTGGGTTTTCTTTTTGTCTTCCCAAGCAGGTCTGGCTGCCCTTTCGAGGCTGTGAAGAATCCACTGGATCTACCACTGACTGATTTTTATCCTGAATTTTCTGGTGAGATCAGCGGATTTAGCTGTTCCTTCTGGGTGGCTGTTCTGAAGCTGCGTGAGCACTGCACAGTGRAAAGTGCAGTCAACTGTGGCTTTATTTACTAGTTTCTACACACCATCTCTGTTTCAAGGTGAGGGAGCAAATACGTGCATCATGTTTGGCAATGAGGAAGCTTGCATCAACAATTAATTTGCAAAGACCTGTATGTTAGTGCGTTGACAAGAATGTCCTCGCTAATTAAAACATTGCTTTTAATGGCAAATGAGCAGGAATGTTCATTAAAACCTCTAGCAGACTAATTTAACAGATTTCATAATCTAGTGACTTAGAAGAGAAGGAAGTGGTGTTGGAATGTAGCAGATAGGATTTAATAGTGCATTTAGTAAACAAGAAATGCTCAATATGTATAATTTAATTTGCACAGATGCAAAAAAACATAATTACTTGGCATCTGGGCAGGCAAATGGACTAGGTAACAGCTGGAGGCTCCTCTCAACTCTTGGATGCTTTAATATATAGGGAAGACAATCGAGAATCRGGTCTTAAGGATCCTGAATTTCACATCCCTGCTCAGAGACCTCATTCCTTTCCCAGATACCCTCACTCCAGTGTCACGTCCTAGGAAATCCAGAGTTTCCTCCTTACTGGTTGCCATTTGTATATGGTTTGCTCTGTACTTTCCTGTTCTTCTAGATACAGCGTTGCCTCTACAGACTTCCAAAAAACAGACTCCRGCTTCAAAGAGTCAGAAGACTGGCATCAAACGAACAAGATGAAAACAGTGCTCTCATTACGTTTCTGCCGTGGCAGGAGACAGGGCTAACAGCACTCATGCAATAAGAACAGAGAGGGGAAAAAGGGCTTTGCCACAGGGCTGGAGGTAAGTTTTTTTAAAGTTAAGGTAAGGCGCAGTATCTTGTTCTGGTGAGATTAGTGATTTCGGAGGCTTTTTCTACCTGAGTGTTCGTGGTGCGCAGACTGGTCATCCTTCTCCGTGAACAGCCCGTGCGAGAGAGAATCTGTTTATTTGTAATAAGTCAAGTTTAGAATCTGAAAATGTTTTAAGAAAACAACCCTGATACGACAGTTGGTAATATGTCGCATGTACTAACAGCTTCTTTATTTTGTTGTGAAAAGCATAAGCTGCTCAGAATATATTTACAGGTCTCTGTTTTCCCTCCAAGTGAACTGGGAGCCTACGTCACACTGAAGGGCTCATAAAGATAGGTCAGAAGACAATGCACATACCTTCTCCGGTGGGTGTATTGTTTCTCAGAGGGCTAGCCCTGTCCTTTACACAGAAGTGAGCAATGTGCAGTTCTCCTGATTTTTGAGAAGCAATTCTATTTATCGAAGCAGCATTCTTCTGTTTCGCTTACTTAGAGTAGCAACACCCTGCAGTGGGATGTTTGAGAAGACCGACTTTAGTGAACATGTCAGTATACATTAAGACTGTGGCTATTTTGCAAAGCCAACAAGCTTGTCTGAAAATGCAGTGCTACCAGCTGATTCTTTTATCGTGCATTGCAAGAGACTTGGCATTCGCCTTTAAACCCCAGCTGCTTAAATCCTACTATTCAAGAATTTCAGGTGTCGAAAAAAGAGAAAAGGCTCTAGCCCTCATTTACAGGAGAGCATTTTTGACCCCACCTCACTCTTCAAAAACTAAGAAAAATAAGTTTTTACCCCAAGTTTTCTGACTTTGCACTAAAAGGCATATATTTTTGAGGAACAAGATGCATGCTTTTTGGATGCTGAGGTTGGAAATGCTAGAAGATTTTTAACAGTGCTAACCTCTAGATGAGCCTCACAGTGAGCTACGTATATTTACTAAATCTGATCAGAGAGCTACTGGACTCTTCCATGTCAACCTTAATGCATTTGTATGAGGAAGTTTCTCTGCTGGAAAGTTTAAAAAAATCCCTTGGATCAGATTAAAATGTGTGGACTAAGTGGGCATTTATAAACAATTTGCAACCAAGTAGGGTAAAATGATGAATGTTATCTACAGTTTGGTGCTTAATGAGCACTGGTATTTAATGAGTTTTCAAATGATCGCTGTTTGCATGCTGAATGAGAAGAAAGCATAATTGGGGAAGAAAATAAGGAGTGGAGAAGGAAGGCAGAAAAACCTACTCCCTGCATTAGACTGTGCACTCATCTGCCTGGTTACATTTCATCCTGCACCACCTTTTTACACCATCTTCTTTCACAGAACTACTGAAAGATAGAGATACCCTTACAAATTACATAATTTTGCCACCAAGATGCTTTACTTGCCTTCTGCTATTGAAATACAACTTTGCCTTGCTTTTCCTCCTTGATGAGCAGTCCACACTCCTCAGGTCTGGTGTCATCCACACCTTCTGAAGTAGCAAAAATAAGGGGTTAGATCTATTTGTTTTCCTTTGGATAATGACCGTACATACCATTTTTATTTCTCCCCTAGAATATAGTAGCACTTCATATACCGTCTCCAAGTCGTGCCTTTCCGTTAAGAATCCATTAAAATCCGCTCTTCTTGTGTCTGGGGGTTTTCAGAGCAATGCTTCCTCTACGTCTCTCAGAATTAGAGTAGTAGCTAAAGCACAACAAATTCTCACTGCTCTTAAGGCTATTTTATCAAAATATTATTTTTTGGATCTCCAGCCAGAATAGCTGTGATTCAGTTAGTTACTTAGTTAGGGGTAATGTTTTTCTGTGTTCCTTAGACGGAAGGGATTCAGAACGTATTTCACCCACCAGCCTGTCCAGAGAAAAGGGCTGCTTTTCTTGCTAGTGCTACTTTCTGCAGCCCAGTACTGGCTTGCAGACAATAATGATTAATGATTTCCTTTAGCAATAGATAATTATTATGTCTCCGTGATAGTTTTATTACGTTTGTAGCTGTCTTTGTCAACAGCACCTTGCTGTTGTGCTTACAGAAGTCAGTGATCTTAAAATGGCTACTTTCCCTGGGAGAAATCTTATAAAGTAATTTTGGATAATTGCTTTTCTGCCCCAATGGATTTCATATGCATTTCAGTTAAATGCGTCTGCTAACATTGAACTGTGTTTATGAGGCAACCAAGAAGCTTGTGGGAGAGTACAAACAGGATGAACCCTTCATTTTCCTCTGAAGCGGAGGGTGCAGGCAAATGCTGTTTTGCACCATGTCAGAGCAACTGGTTCTTTGCATATCTTAAGTTACACTTAGACGGCGTTGGTACGTAGGGGAAGTAGCCAACAACGTGACAAAGATTTTATCAGGCCCTCYGATGACACATCTGCAGTTTGTGAGCCCCGTGGTCACGTTGAGGACTGTGTGTTTGACTAACARCCGCTTTATTACGCTGGTATGACCATTTGTGTTGAGAAGGGACCTCATAGTCATGTCTATGTCCTTGTCACTTCACGGTTATGTTACTGTTCCCTCTACAGAGAGATAACAGTAAAGAAGTGCTGTCCTTTTCACTCCTGGATTCACCTTCTGGAAGACTGGAAGAGCTCCATCACGTTGCCCTTTAGGACATGGTACAAAAGAGGTGTTTAGAGAAGGAGCATTCTGAGGGAGACGTAAAGCTTTTTCCCCTCAAAGATCAAGATTTCTTAGGAGCACAAGTAGGAAAGTGTGTGTTTTGTCTGTGCTGCTGTTATTTTGATAGTGTTCAATTATCTTGTCATTGAGAACTGCAATGCATTATATGCAGCTATGTTAAGTCAAATTAAAATCAAACATGGCCAATTTCTTATCCGAGAGAAGGATGGTTTTGCTATTAAACAGTATAGAAGTAGGATCATTTGGCTCTGTTCCTGACTTTTCTCACATTTCTCAAATGTCCTGCACCTAGGAAGGAATAACCCCACACACCAGTGCATGCTGGGGGCCAACCGGCTGGAAAGCTGCTTTGCAGAAAAGGACCTGGGGGTCCTGGTGGACAACAAGTTGGACACAAGCCAGCAATGTGCCCTTGTGGCCAAGAAGGCCAGTGGTATCCTGGGCTGCGTTAGGCTGCCAGCACATCGAGGGAGCTGATCCTTCCCCTCCATCAGCACTGGTGAGGCCACACCTGGAGTGCTGGGTCCAGTGCTGGGCTCCCCAGTACAAGGCAGGTATGGAGCTACTGGAGCATGTCCAGTGAGGGGCCACAAAGATGATTAAGGGACTAGAGCATATGAGGAAGGGCTGAGAGAGCTGGGACTGTTCAGCCTGGAGAAGAGCAGGCCCGGGGGCATTTATCAATGTGTACAAATATGTGATGGCAGGGTGGAAAGAAGACAGAGCCAGACTCTTCTCCATGGTGCCCAGTGACAGGACTGGAGGCAACGGCCACAAACGGAAACACAGGAAATCCCATCCAAACATAAGAAAAAACTTTTTTACTGTGAGGGTGGCTGAACACTGGAACAGGTTGCCCAGAGAGGTTGTGGAGTCTCCATCCTTGGAGATATTCAAAAGCTGTCTGGACACGGTCCTGGCCCATGTGCTCCCGGTGTCCCTGCTTCAGCAGAGGGTTGGACTAGATGATCTCCAGAGGTCCCTTCCAACCTCAACCATTCTGTGACTCTGTGCAGTCTTTTAAAGATGGTTAGGATATTAACTTTGCTATTAAACCACAGCACRTCCCTATCTTAAAAGGAAAATGATGGTGTTTAGTTAGCTGGCATTGGTGAAATGCTTGGGGATCTTTGGATAAAAGGTGCTACTGAAGTATAAGATGTTATAATTAAAAAAACTGTTCAGTTCTCGTTTTGTTTTCACCCTCGCTGTAGTTAGACAGTGAGGTTTCCCACTCCGTATGCACACTGACACGTGTTCTTGCGCACAAAGCGTCGGGGTTTGGCTTGTTTTCATCTTCTAAAAGACGAGGCGGAAGAGCAGTCCATTTTACGGCTCATGGATGTCCCATAGTTTGTGTCCCCGCTTTCCTGCAGACGGCTTGCACGTCACCTGCGGCTGTAGTAAAGCCGCCCGAGAGGAACCTGACAGAAGCCGCGCGACACTGCGGGGAGGCGGCGGCGGGCGCTG
>NW_020447198.1:1192082-1251309 GCF_003343035.1 Apteryx rowi | reverse complement strand
CGCTGCGCTGCGCTGCGCTGCGCGGGCTGACGCCGTGCGGCCTGCGAGAGCCCCGAGCGCGCCCGGGCTCTGCGTCGAGCTCTGCGTCCCCTCGGCTCGGGCCGTGGCGCGGCTCCTCGGGGGCCTTTGCAGTGGCTTCTGCCCCAAACCTGCAGTTCACCATTCACATCTGCTGCTCACCAGGGCACAGCCGYGCGTGCCTGAAAAGTCTGATGTGCAATTGAAAAGCAGGATATTTGGGGAGCGTCCTTCGCGCTAGATTCCCCACGTTCATGAAAGAGGAAATAATGCAGATGTTTGCTCTGGCTGTTGCGCRGAAGTCGGGGCAGAGAGCCGGGAAATAATCCCCATTCAGCGTGTACGAGACGGGACTGGTTATATGCGCCTCAGATTAGTCTGTGTAACTCAAGGTGGGGTGTCTTCTCCTCACTGAGAGCTGGAAAGCTCTTCAGCCACATTTGCTTATCAGTGCACATCTTTGCAAAAGCAAATAATAAAGAGAAATCGTCACAAAAAGGAAATTAAAACGTAGCTCTCTATCGCCTGACTCAAGCTTGCCGTTCTTGCTGTGGCTGAGGATTGCCCGCTCTTGTGTCTTGCTTTGACACGCTTCATGGCGCAGCTGCCCACGAGTTATTACTCGCAGCAGGGAAAGGGCTCGGGAAGAGCATCTTCAAATCCCAGCACTTCCTCAGAGTGCAGCCCGGCACGTGTGCCAAGCTGGCGACTCCGGCTGAGGTGAGGCTTTGCAAGATTCAAGCCTTGCTTATCTGCCGCCGCCTTCGCTATAGCTCGGTCTGGTGTATTCCAAGAAACGGAGGCTGCCTCAATCACTCGCTCTGGAGACTGAAAAAACAGCGCACTTTTAGCCGGCTCTGTAAAGGTTAGGCTAGCTTTATTTTGCAGAAGGTTGGGGTTTTTTGTGTGTGTGTGKGGGGGGGACGGGGTTTCCACCCCAAAGATGATGTAGGGTAGTCCTTAGTGAAAAGGGAAGGGAGGTATCTGCTTTTTGTCAGTACAACTGTAAATCAGCGGTGAGGTATCAGGCTCAGGGAGGTTATCTCACACATCTTACTTGGCGAATGCAGCCAGCTAACGTTATCCAAACTCGCCGTGATTTCTTCAGTCTGAGATGCTCAGTCATGTTGGTCCGTACACTCGAGACAGGAAAGCCTGAGTCTTGCTTCAGGTGAGCGTTTGGACTAGATTATCTCTAGCCCTCCCCTCCCAGCACCGTTTCAGTGATTCTGTGAGTAAATTTGTATTCGCGATTCCTTGGCGCTGGATTTTGGTGCCTGCCGTGCAGCCGGTGGCTCGTGCCCCCTTCTCCGTGTCCGTGCGGCAGAAGCTTGCTGAGGTCGCACCCCGGCTTGCTTGGAGCTGCTCCGTGCCGTGCTAACCTCCACCGCCCCTGCAAGCTCGCCTAGGCGYTGTGTCCACGGAGCTGCCTTCAGGGCTGGGCCCCACAAGCTTTAGCCAAAACCGTATGGGACAGAGCTAAATGTGACTTCTGGGATGTGCTGCGTGACTGCTGGGTGGTTGTTGTCCTGATGCTGATTTGCTGTTGTCACRGTGGTAATTTAATTTGTCTAAAGCAGTGTCCTGGCGCTGTAAAACCTTGTAGTTTACTTAGGTAATACTTAAGCTACAACATAATATAGCAGATGGAAAGGAGAGGTTGTGGGCTGAAGGGACAGATGCAGTTTTCAGCCATAAACCGATACGGTTTCTCCACTGGCATGTGTACAGATGTACAGCTCTTATAATTCCCGAAGACCTGTTTGCTCACATTGCACATTTGAGGGATGAGAGGAGAGCAAAACAGGTACAAAAGTTGTGTGTGTGTGTAAAAATACATGTTGCTGTGCCTACATAAATCCGAGAGAACAGTGCCACCGGCACCAGCACCTGCTGCGGGAGACGCCAGGGAGACACCGTGCTTCGGGCCCTTTCTGCCCCGCGGGTGAATAACCTCAAACCTGGTCAGACCAGTTGGAGGAATGAATTTCAGAGATGATTAAGAAAGCTTTTGCCTAGGAGCCTCACAATTATTGGGTGTAGGGACTGTGATTTCTGCAAAAACCTCCTTCAACCTCTGTGCTCTTGAGGAAGGATTGGTAGTGTTGGAATGGCCAAATCGCAAATCATCAAGACTTCTGCATATTTGTGTGTGAGGCAATATCTAGAGCCATACCTGAAATCAGGTAGGAAGTCAGCCGGTGTAATTGCCGAAACGAGAAGGTAGTAAGTAGCAAATAATGCCTGACAGGAGAATATGTAGTGTCAACGTGCAATTTTTCAAGTGGTCTTTGCTCATTTATTAGCACCATGTGAGGCTACCTTTGCAATTGCAAGGGCAGGGATCATTGCTGTGACATTTGAAAAGGGATGCAAGGTCACAGGTACTGCACAAGCTGACTACAGACATTTGTGCATGCCAATATTTTGCAAAATTTGATTTGCCAACTCAGAAAATCACTACGTAAGAGACTGCGTATAGCAGGAAGTTACRTTTTCCAAGCCATCAAAAAATCTTTTGTCTTTTTCAATTAGAAATTAATAACAATTGGCCATTAGCGTGGGATGAAATTGTGAATAAAATGCAGAGACTTGATTTTCCTTACTCCTGGTTGCAAGAAATGAATGTCATGGTAAAGTAATGGAAAAATGCAAGTGAGCGAGGACACCTAGGAGGACAGGTTGGGTTTGGTGGGAGAAGAGTAGCCTTGGGGCTGAAGTGAAGCGCAGGAGAGGCTCCCATATCGGGTCAGCAAGGAGGGGCAAGGGAAGAAGGACAGCACACTTACTCATGGGGTCATTAGTGTTAAAATCTTAGTAGTTTCAAAGATATCTTCTGTTCTGTGTTGAATGAGCCTATTTTTCTAACCACACCAACAGTGAAATATTTTTTCCGTTTATTTAAGATCTTTAAGATGTTTTAAGTCTACAAAAATTATTCACGGTAAAATGTGTGATTTTAAAGTCCTCTGAAATTAAAGGAAAGTGTTGTATTACTTCCTCTAGGTTTTGGATTGAGCCCTTAAAAAGGAATGAAAGAACTATAGAGGAAAAAATCCTTCTTTGTAGGGTTTTGATGGGACTACATGTGAAATATTAAGGAAGGAAATGGCTGGGTTTTAAAAAAGGACAGTAATAATTAGGAGGCTGAGAGTTGGTCATGTGAAAAAAGTTTATTAAAAGAATTTATGCTTCCAGTGTGATGAGGCATGGACTAAACTTGTGACGGGAGGTGTTCATTACATGATTTTCTCTAATGATATTTAATGGGCATTACACCCAACAGGGAGCGGTATTGGGGTGGTGCGGTGGAGTTACAGGACTCAGGGTGCAATCGTGAAATTGGGGAAAAAGATTAAAGTGCCAGGAAAAAAAAAAGCTTAGTAGTATGTCCTGGGAGACTCTGCCAAAGAAAACAGGTAGAAACCTTTTGCCTTGGGTCTCTAATATTAAAGAAGAAAGGATCTAGGGAGCAGATCTCAGAGCTGGGGTAAGATGGCCTTCAAGGGCTTCATACTTCTCCGTTTCCATAATATCATCATCAGTAGTGGGCCAGATTCTGCTCTGTCATGTGTGGTCGTTTGGGAACTTTTTTTTTTTCCCCAATTTGGAGAGATTTCAAGCACTTAACGCCTGTAATTTCAATAGTCACATCTTCAAAGGAGTCCAGCATGCATAAAGCTGTGCTTTCCTGAAGGTTGGTTTTTATTAAAGGCGCTCAGCTTGCTTCCCTGCATGCAATCCGCGTTGCTGTCGAAGGAAAGCTGTCTAGAGGACAAGGCTTCTCGGTCTCTTGCTTTTCGTTTTCGTCTTTGTTTCAAAGCAGTTTCCTTTCCTTCCTTTCCCTCTTGCCCTGGTTTATCTGCTCGCCGGGGCAGATGTGGTGCCCGGGGAAGGCGGTGATGGTGCTGCGATCACTGCGCGCAGCGCGGCGCGCAGGCAGAAACCATGTGGATTTCTTCATTAAGGGTTTTTCTTTTATCTAGCAGATCTTCCCACAGCTCTTCTTTTCCTTCACCAGTGAAAACTATTCCAGATTTCTTTCTAGCAATTTGTTTTGTCCCCGGATTTTAGTATGCAGCTCATTAAGAAGTAGCTTTTTGCCCGAAGATGAGATCAGTCGGTTGGGATGTGTTCCTGCAAGGTGCAGCGTACTTAGAAAAAATCAACAGACTCCTCCTGTTTTGTCGAGTTTTAGAGACTAAATAGGAGCCTGCTTTGCCCYTTACTTAAAAGACAAGATAAGGAAATCGGTTGCGAGCTTCACAGGAAAGCACGTGAGCAAGTAGCATCCCCCTTCTGCTCAGAGGTCAGGAGAGAAGCCCTGCCACCTCCGAGAGAGAGCAGAGTGCTTGTTGGTACAGCCTGGGGGTTGAATTCTGCCCGGAAGGGTGGCCCGCTTGCACGCTTACTCGTGAGCAGGGATGCTAGCGAGTGGGAGAAGAACCTGGAGTTAATCGCGGAAAAACTGGCCTTTTTTTGGAAAGGCACTCAGACTGTCTATTTGATTTTCTGCTTTAACTGTCGTGGAGCCCTTCTGGTTTTAATTTGGGCTGCGACTGCAAGTATAACAGAATTTTGCAAAAAACCTGGCAGTGTCTACTGCCTTTTCTCTCCGTCTGTTACGAGTTACACGCGTTGCTGTGTTTTGAAAGTCCTCGCTCTTTCGTTTTCGGCAGGTAAGCTTAGCTGTAGCAGCGCGTAGTGTAGAAGTGTGGTACCTCCCTGGAGTTAGCAGCATCTACTTCTTCACGCTTAYGTGATGTTTTTCATCTTCAGATTCTGCGATTTGTTTAAAAAGCTAAGTGTATTTTTTTCTGTGATTAGCAGAATCTAAGAAAGAGGTTAAGTAATGTTTTAGCTCAAAAACATATATTGAATCCAGAATTTGTGATCCCAAGTTAGCACTTAGTAAGTGGTAACTGGTCCATTCTGAACAGGCATCAATAGCTATTTGGGCAAAATGGAAAAATAAAGTGAAATGGATGGAAAATTAAAATTTCAATATGTTTATGAGTTTCTATTCTTCATTATATGGGTCTCCTTGCTAAGTTTCTAAGTTCTTGAAGATCCTAAGACAGGAGGTTCTGACAAACGATCCTTTTGGCTTTATTTGCTTTCTGAGAAGTTTTTGTCCTCAGAGGGCTTGTCGCCGAGTTTCATCTCATGGTTTTAATAAAAGGTGCTTGGCTGTTTTGGAAAGGAAAACCAGCTTCTCTTTGATTCTCACGTTCTTTAATTCTGGGCACTTCCTCTTAGCTTTGCACTGAATGCAACCAAAAGGWGCCCGCCTGGCAGGGATGTGACTGACAGGTAAAGCTATTTGCCGTCCACATTATATGGAATTCGCTGTGTTTGGGAACTTCAGCTTTGGGAGGTTAAGGCAGGCGATTTTCCGTTGCTCATGTTGTCCCATTTGTTAACTGTTCTCAAAAGTACTGCCAGCAATTTTTGAAGTTTACAATCACGTTGTCTTGCAACAGGCATTGTACAAACRGGAGAGTTTCCCTAATCAAAGCTGGAGGTAAATTTTTGTCCGTGATCACATCACATTCATTTTCTGTAAACGCGTTGAGTTTTTCATGAAGCTATATATAATGTTGAATCAAGCACTGAGTATGAATGAAAAGAGCTTCTTCTCAACAGAGAGAGTGAGAAATGTACTCACATTTGGCCAGAAAACCGCATAATCGTGAGGCACACTGTAAGGGGGGAGCCCACAGCTCTTTGGTATTTGACATTTTCAAAAATYTTGACGATTTGAGGCTCTTTAATTAGAGCAGCTTGGCCACAAATGACCAGTAAGGCGGTCTTTGCATTTGATAGAAATGTTATCGATATGAAGGCAGGAAAAAGAAAGTTCTGAGATTTTCTCGCAGATGATTAAAGCAGCTTTGTTGCTGATGCCTTTGGGCAGTGGCGGCTGAAAAGCTGGTGCCTAGATCAGGAAGGATGATATTCATAAGCAATGCGGTCATGGCTGCTTTCAAAGTACAACAGCGTTTCTTTTTACAGCTTTTTCCTTGGGATACAATAAACATTCTGTTCTCTTAGCACTTAAAAACAATGCAAAGTGGATTCAAGTTCTTGAGCGCACATGCATGCATTTTAGTTGCTTTTGCAGCTAAAGGACAGTGATGAAACATGAGGCCGACTCTTACATAAAAGCAAGATGAAGGCTTATTGAAATTGCTTGAGCTTCTGAGAAGAAAGGGTTCAACGCCAGACTAGTCAAGCGGCTTTCAAGTAGTTTTCTGCTGAATAAGTTAAGGTCAGATGTAAACATGGGAGGTGGCCCGTGACCATCAGAGCTTGACCCTCGTCATTGGTAGATCTTTGCTGCAGACTTTGGTGGGTGCATGGTCAAGCCCTGGGATCTCCGCAGGCTCAACCAACATTGCAGACAGCCGCCGACAAGCCCGGTGGTTCACCATCTAAGCAGGCGACATACACAACGCTAAAACAGGTCCAGAGAAATGAAAAAAATGGGACCATGGAATGCCAGAACAAGTGAAAAATAGTGTATACCAGTTCTCAGAGCAGTGTCAGACCTTCTAAACTGTTTCAGCTCATCCAGGCTAGACAGAGTTAACATCTGGAACATGCGGCAGAGACCRGCTATACCTTTAAGCACTAGTGGTCCCTAAATGCTTTCACAGTCAACCTTAGCAAGAAATAGCCAGAACTCCTTTATATTATAAAAACATCTGGGATTTCCCACGAAGGTTTGCGTTCCCCAGATCAAGGTAGCAGCAGTTTTTGTGGAGCTCCAAAGCCTCCTTTGTCCAYGCAGGCCGTTTCTAGAGATGCCTTGCCCGGGATCTCAGGTGGCTCCTTCGCCTGAGTAATACCTTCCTGGAACGGCTACTGGTTTTCAGCTCGGYGCGCTCGAGATCCCAGCACAAAAATTTGGCCTCGTAGGCGGTATTTGCGAACTCGCTGCCTGCCAAAGARCTTTCCGTTAGTTTTTTCAGTGATGCACGGGCATAATTTCTTCGAATGTGCAAAAGGGAGCACTGCCAGCCCGGCGCGTACAGCCAGCTCTCCTATGCCCTTTAAGTAGTGCTCTTTTAGAAACCCTCTCGTTTCTTATCTTATGATGGATTTTTTTATAGCTTGACGCGATCTTTTGCTTCCTTTGTAGGAAACCGCAGTTGAATTTGTGCTGTGATTCTGCAGGGTTTTTTAACGGGGTTGATGACAAAGACCTGATTTGCGAAGCGGCGGAGGGGGAATGAAGCATCTTAAGTGACCGTTGCCTCGAGTCTTCCCGGCTTTCGCTGCAGCTTGCTATTCCCTATCTTAGTGGTCGCACGAGAGCAAGGGAGCAGGCTTTTATCATTCCTGGGTAAGGAGTTAATGGCAGGGTCTGAGGGAAAAAAAAAAAAGGCTTTTTCACTTTTAGGAGTATTGTATGAAGTAATAGCATTGTCTGTAATTTAGGCTGCCAGACGCTTTCCCCTGTTTTCAATTGCAAACGAGGCTTTGCCAGTCGCCAGCCGCTCGGGCTGCAGTTCCCGTGCTGAACGGCCGCCGCGGAATGCGTTTGTGAGAAAACTTCGGCTGGAAGGGATGAGCGGTAGTTTGGAAAATGAGACCGAAGGAAATATGCTTCTGCTCTCATCAGAGGTTCTGCTGAGCAGCCCAGGCTTCTCCGGGAAGGGGAGGGAAACCCGCAGCTCACTGCGTCTCCTCACCCTTTCAGAGGCGGCTTTGCAAAGCCAAGGCCACTTTCTCCCGGGGCTGGTTGCCGCGTCAGCTAAAACGGTCCGCGGCTCCTAACCTCACCGACGGCGCTCCGGGGGGAGCAGGGTGCAAAGGCAGCTTTGGGGGGATTTCTTTCCATTGGCTTCATTGAGGAGGAGGCCCCGGCTTTGTTTCCTCCTGAGATTTCCTGGTTTTCCGAGCCCGCCACGGCTGCAAAGGGCTTTACAGGCATTCCTCAGCTGATCTTCTTGCCAAGATGCAGTGATAGGGGCTGGGGAACGGTGGCTGTAATTTCGGGTGGTCCGCTTGGCAAGCCCAGTGTCTGATTTTGCCGAGAACTGGCCGTTTCCAAGCTCTCCCTCGATTTTGAGCTGACCTCCTGCTGAGTTCAGCCGTGGCTGTGAGCGCTCGGCGCTCCTGTAAATCAGAAAAGCGTTCAGACCTCCGCAGCGAATGAGGCAGGTGCCGTACGGGGTGGATTATAAGACGGTATTTTCAGATGCRATTATAAAGAAAAACGGCTTTAACCACTGCTGCTCTTAGCCCAGGAAATAGCAGCAAAAATACTGAGAGTAGGAAGGTCCGAGGTTAGGGAAGGTTTGGGAGTGCTCATGGCAGGAGGTATCCAGATGGGAGGGTTGTGTTGATGTGTCTGCAAGGATCAACCAAAAATYGGCCAGGTTAGCAACCGATTTAAGTTGACTGTGATTTTTATGGTGCTTTGGGAGGGGAAAAGATGTTGGATTGCAGTCAGAATTTTACGGTGTGACGAGCATTGTTTTTGCTCGCAAACCTGATTTRTTCCCCAAGCACCTTTCATCCTTTGCACCGAGGGAGGTAGTATTATAGTAGAAAAACGAAATATTTAATGATGCMTTTAAAATTGTTTCCAAACGCAAGTAGCAAAGGGGACTGACTGAATTAAAGATTCAGAGGCGCCAGGAGTTCTGGCAGTTCCCAACTGGAAGTTCTTGATTTTCATGTGCTTTTAAAATGGCCTCGTATTTGTTTCCTTCTTTCCTTTGTGCTTGCCAAGCTTGCTCATTTGCAGTGGGCTTTCCGGGCACGGGCAGCGAGCAGAGATCAGCTGGCCTTTCCTTTAGCCTGCTTCCAGCTGCAGCAAGGGCCGAGAAACTCTGCAGGACCTTGGAGCGCTGAAAGCCAGCGACCGGAGAACTTCTGCTGTGTGGTTGGAATGGGAGGTTTGAGGGAGGAGACTAAACTAGCCAAAAATATGAGGTGAGAAATCCGCAAGCGTAACGGCGTGGCCTGTCCAGTCTCTTACACGTGGGATACGTTCAGCAGGGCAGCAAGGCTCAACGTGTGTGACCATGCTGTTGCTGCACTTTGCTGTTGGAGAAGGAACGACTATGCCAGTTGCCTACAAAGTGATGTTTAAAGGATTATTCCAAAACCAAGCGTTGCATGAAATAAAATTTGGAAGTAGCAAGTATCAGCAGGCGCAGTGAAGGCACGTCCACCTCCCRTGCAGTTTGGAATTGGCAGATAAGTTGTGTCTGGAGGAAGGGATGACGCATTATTAAAGAAAAAAAGCTGCGTGCTCTTGAAAAAGCCCATATGCAAAAGTAATACAGCTGCTGGATTGCTCACAGGGGGTTGTGTTTTATACAACCCACAAAGGAAGCCGGTCTCTGGCATTTCGTGGAGTGGAGCTTCAAGGCTTTGCTCTGCATTAAAATGTACAAAAAGGAGTGGTGGGTAGGCACAGGAGGTGTCTTCACCTTGTGCAACTATAACCAGCGTGGAAGCTTTGCTTGGCCAGAGCCAGTAGTTGGTCGAGTGTCCTTTGGTTCAAAAATGATAAACAGTCAAAAATCCAGTGAAGCAAACCTGTATGTTCTGCCCAGGAGGATTTAATCCGGAGTCATTAAATGGATTAATTCAAGTGTGCATTCTGTAATGAAGACCATGTGTCCACCTCAATATTAAACGTAATAAATCAGTGTCAGAAATCTAGAATTTCCTGTCCAAAGCAAGAGGCAAAGCTAGGTTAGCCCCCTTGTCCATTTACCCAGCTCGTGGTATAAATCAAACAGCCCAGGAGCCTGTACGTTACGATTTAGAGAGAGCTGCTAAAAAGCCACAGAACAGGCACAGCTTCCCATTTCCAAGAGCTTAGTTTAAATTTGAGCTGTATGTGAGAGGTATTTGTATTCCACAGCCTCGATTCAGCCGTCGTAACGTATTTAATAGCAGAAACTGATTTCCCGTCGGTTCAAAACCATTTTGAATTACAGAAGCAAATGATGTGTTAAGTAGAAAATGCTGTTAATGAGCACTGCCGCTAGCCTGTTGATCAAACACAGAATGGAGGAACGTATAAAAAGGATATTGGTGTCCATGTTGACTGACGTGTGATTTGAGCGCCTCTCCCTTGGGATGCCAAAATCAAAGGCATCTATAAAACTTTAATCCTCTTTAGGTGCATAATGCTTTCTGGAAATGGCGGTCAGTAAGTATCTCATGTCAAAATCCCCATAATTGCAACCACTAGAAAAATGTTGGAATATAATAAATTTCTTTAGCTTGAGGGGTATTTATTTTAAGAAATTAGGTACTGTTTTGATACCATAGTCAGGGCTAAAATTAATGTTAAACTTGGAGATGCCTACAAATAGAGCAGGGAAGGAAATACAAAGCCATTTCAGCCATGTGGGTTCCTATTGCCAAGTGCATAAATACCACGCTGAGCAGTTCACCAGTCTTTGGTGGTTGCATTTACCACATTACATATTTTTGACTGGTGTTTTGGCTTGTTTCCCTCATACCTGTTGAGATAACTATTTTAGTTACGCAGCATTGCTTTTCCTATGGTCTGGCCTGCTTGGTTGCATGAGAAGTAGTTTCTGTGCCCTCGGAAGGGTGACCATGGGATATTGCATTAGCGTAGCAGTTCCTTGGAAAATACAGTTGTCTTCATTACTGCGTTTCCTCGGAAGCTGTAGGAGAAATGCATATTTGTCATTGCACGTAGTTTATTGTTCCCTATCACTGCTTTCATTGAATTTCAAGTGCTCTCTAGCTGAAAGTGCGAGGGGTGCCCAGCAGCAAGCTAATTGCAGGTGATGTCCCCCCAAACCCATGGTAAGCCAAATCCATGGTGGGGAAGAACAGACCAGAGGTCTGCAAGCAGAAGCAGCTTCTTTAGGGGACTWCATCTGTAGAGACTGGGCTTTAAGGGCTTGATCTCCCTATGGTAATCCCTTGGCAGCCACGGCCACGCTGTGCAAGTGCAAGTGTGTCTTCCTCCTCCACACGTGCTAAAAGAGTGAAAAATGATCAAGTGAAGTCGCGAAATGGGAAGCAGCGCTAAGATTTGTTGGGGTGAGAAGTTTGGGCCCAAGTGAATGAACARGGAAGGCACTAATCTGAATTTATCACTGACTTCCCTTACGTATGGAAGAACACAAAGTCGCTTAGCACATCTCGTACCGGAACGGGGATGTCTAAAATGGATACCACGCTGAGATACGAGGCAGTTGCTAACATCAACAAACATACAAAAACAAACGTGTCGGTAAGAATGTGAAGCCCCACGTGGCAGTTCTGAGCAAGAGCTTGTGGTTTGCTCGTTATTCGTCTTGCCGCACGGTTCTTCCTTAGCGTGCCTTAAATATTTAGGCAGCAGGAAGCGTGGTCAGCTGCAAGCTTGCCGCGCTCTCCGCACCGCTCGGCGTCGGCGGGTGGTAGCTTCGTGCCCGTGAGCCAAGGTCCAGGCTGCCTGCGAGGGCGCGCTCCCAGGCGGGTCTCGCCGGGCRCTGGCGCTGAGCTCCGTCCAGCCTCCCCGACAGCTGCGGCGTCTGGAAGGAGSCCGTGGCTTTCCGAGAGGCTCAACCAAAAGGAAATTTAATGCTGGAGTTGAAGGTGCCATGCGAAAGGCTGGCTCGGGTGGCGGCGATCGCTGCGTGCCGCAGAGCGGGCTGCCGCAGTGCCGAGAGCGGAGCGCGCGCAGTCTTGGGAGGACGTAGACTCCGCGGCTGAGATGGGGCCCGTCTCTCTGTTCCTCGCCGAAACGCCTTTTGGATGATAGCAGGGGAGGCATCTGTAAAAAGTGATACGTCCCCTTTCCTCCCAGAATAAGGCTATGAGTTTTCCAGCTGTTGGCTAAGACAGGTTTTCCTGTTGAAATAGCTTTTGTCTGGTGTAAGTCTGAAACAAAATGGTTATGGTAGCTGAAAATATGTCTTTGTCAGTCCTGTCCCGTTAGGTTGGGTTTTTTTGTTTTGTAAACCCAAGTGTTTCTGTTCATTGTTGCTTCTCACAGTGTCAGAAAAAGTGCTATCTGGTTTCTAAAACCCTATGAATCTTCCAGTAAAGCGCGTGCTGATTCAATGCTCTACTGCTCATACTCTGGATCTTCTTTACCATGTTGTGTGGCTAATTTTCTTGCATCTTTATGGTTGATTCTCACGATTAGAGAAGATGTTCTTGCTCTCCTTCAGAAGTCCTGTCGTCTTGAATAATGCAAAAACAAGCCCATAATGTTGATTCATGTGGTTCCTGGTTGCAACTGCAATAATATGGACTGTCCCATATATTTGTCAGCTGACGCCATTCTATATTCATAAAACCTGACTTGAGATCTTTTTCTAGATCTGTAGAGTTTAAAGATTAGCTTATTCGGCRTCTCTCTGAWGTGTAATTATTCTGGACAGAATAAYATGTTAACCAAATAATGTGTAATTTATATACAGTAGACAAGCAAAGAAGAGTTTATGCTTTAAAAAAATGAATTTTCCAGAGTAGTTTTGAAAAGAAGATATTTATAATACMTTTAAAAGACTTTTTACTTTTATGTAAATGGCTTTCATTGGCAGTTTCTACTTYTGTATCTTACGTGTTTCTGTATATACTATAACTGTCTGTTTTCTTTCAAGGTACAGCATTTTACAAATTAGAGGAACCCTAAGAAACTAATGGGATGGAAAAGACACGGTTGGGTATCTGTTCAGTGAAGCCTGGGCTGGATTATCTCTTCTAACTTGCTTCCTGTTGCTCTGTCCTAGTCATTCTTATATGAGACAAGATCAGATGCTTTTATGTCTTCTCACAGAAGGCTCTTTCGAAATACCCTAAACAGGTATTTTTAGCAATCCAAATGAAATTTATAATATTGAGAACTTCATTTGGCATTTAAACTTCAGGCTCGGTTTCAGAGCTGCTGGAGAATCGCCACTCCTTGAGGCTGGGGGTTTCCAGCAGCTCTGAAAACACATGAGAAGTTGCCTCATCCTGGAGGCATGAAAAGTCACTTTTTGAAAAATCTTTGAATCTTCAGCCATGTATACTATCCTTTTAGTGACAGAGACACTTCTAAAAGAGAAATAGTTACAATACACGGATCCAAACTTGTTACTGATTGGAAAGAAGTTTTAAGAAGAGGACAGTCATCTTTGCTTGTCAAGCTCCGTGGAGAGCAGAGACCGTAAGAGGTGCTTTTTGAACACTRCGTCTTCTAGTGGCCATGCGTTTGCATTGGAAATTATAAAGAATCCATGAATCACATTTGCATTTTTTGCAAAAAGGTTTCCAGAATTCCTGGCCTGTTCTTATTTATTCTTTATTTTCACTGGTCTGCTTTTTCAGTTAACCAAGAACCTGCTTGTTTTTATGAAGAAGCTGGTGGGTTTATGCAAAACCGACGGTTGAAACTGTTGGTGAAATAATTGCTCAGCAATGCTTAAAAGTGTAAATAACAAAGAAGTAATGCCCTGGTGTACCAAGAAGTTGTGCTACTGTATGAGTAATAGGAAGAGAATATTGCACTATACGTTAGAGACTGGAAGAAGACCTTAGGAGTAATGTTAAGGGGTAGAAAAGTCTCCCAAAGGGCAAAGTGGAACGGAGCACTCTTGGGGGTGTTTTGAAGTTACGCTGGATACTGTTAGGTGGGGGAATGTTTTGTTGGAATTCATTTCTCATCATGGGATGCAGTACTATCAGACCAGTGAGTCTCATCAACCCAAATTAAGATAGAAAATGAAGTTATGCATTAAGCCACTATTGAAAGAATGCAAACTTGGCTTGAAATTTGGTTGTATTTAGTAAATGCAGGCAGCCTCTGGAGGAATTCAAGTTTGGATGCGATTCAAATAGAGTGTTACTCTGTGGATATTGTACATTTACATGGATTTATGGAAGATTTTTGCAGAGAGCAACCCTGAGGAGGCTGAAGAAGCAACTTGATTATACAATAGATTATCCTTTAAGTTCTGTGATCGCTCAACTGAAGAGTTTGGGGAAAGACACAAACCAAAAATATCTTGTATACTTTTTGAAAAGCAAAACCACATTCCCATAGTTATTTATTATTACCCAGAGTCTGTTCTGCCTTTGTTTTGAAAACTAGCATTAATATAAAGATTTTGTGACCCCTCTTGCAATAGGGGGAAGCCATTAGCTCCTTTCTCCTCTGCCGTGAATGAAGCTGCCGGTGGCATGAGCTGTGTGATACACTGTGCTTAAAATATAATTGAGTAGATAAGAGCTAAATATTTTTCAAGTAGCACTGCTAATGATTACTTTTGCAATCAGAAAATTAAAATTTAATCTGATGTGCATAAATTTGCCAGGTTTGTCCTATTACACGAAAGGTATCGTATACCACGAAAATATTTTTTTCTGCTCTTAACAGCTCTTGCATGCTGCACTCTTGGGAGTGGGTTTTTCCCAGTCTTCTAAATACAATATTTTACAAATGTGGTAGTGGATGCCCTGTTGAGGACCTGGAGGGGCGCCGAGGTCCCGTAAGCCTCCCTGTAAGGAGGCTCCTCGCCAGCCACTCGGTTCCCGGGAGCGTCCCGGGGACTGCGTTTCCCATTCCTAGCAATGCGCCGGGCTGGTTTTCCACGCCGTGCTCCAAGCGCAGGCAGCCTTGCTGTACAAACGCAATGCCGAAAGAAGGTGAGCTAGATTTGTTGGGGTTTTTTTTCTTCCTTCAAGTCGCGTCGTGTTGTCACCAGCCCRTCTGGACGTGGAAGATCAATGGGGAGGAAATGAGGCAGCTCCTTTTCTGAAAAGGAAGCGGCATTGAAATACTGAGACGGAAGAGCAGGCTGGAAGCCCCAAACACACGTTTCTTAAAAGATACGGTAGCTGACTATGTCTTTTGCTCTCGAAGCCTTTTCAGAAAGCGAGGAAACCAGCACAAGTGCTACCCGCCGGTCTGCTCCGCGATGCTTTCCTGGCCCCGTGAGAAAGCGAAGCGCGTCCCGGCGGAAGAAGAACGTGTGGCAGCTGGCGGGTTGACGAGTAGCTCTACTGTKATTCCTTTGAGCTTCTTTCCTCCAGATATAAGCAAGGATTAGATGAGACCAACTCTGTGGAGGAAAAAGAAAGACCTCGAACCTCGGTCTCGGGAGGCYGTGTGCCACCACCCTTGTTTCACGCTGCGGCTGCGTGCCGTGTGAGCAGCTCAGTCCAGCGCTCTCCAGCAATTCTGCGAATTACAGCTAAAARTAGAAGTTTGAAGAAGAAAACAAACGGCGTTCAGCAGTTTGTCGGGACAAAAAGTAATTAGATCTTCAACCCCAGCGTTTGCGCAGGAGTGACTATTAAGCATTGCTTTACATTTGTCCTCCGTTATCTTCACGTCAAATTCTTTCTGATCACAGTTTTTCTTTTTCCTTTTTTTTCTCTTTTCTTCCCTTAGCCTATGGCCGTGTAAACTAGGACTATTCTTTCTACCTGTTAGGATCTCGATTGCTGGCACTGGCTGATTTTAGGAAGAGCAGAGGTGAATGCCAAGGCAATCCTTTCCCCTTGTCGTTACTGCAATGGCAGAAAGTTGAGGGTTGTTTTGTTTCTTTCTTTTGAACCGTTTTCAGGATAAAATTACTGACCTTTGGAAGGAATTCTGAATTTGCTAGAAGCAAACAAATTTTACTGAACAGGTCCCAACTTTAGCCTGGAAGGAATCGGAGGCCTGAGCTCTGCCGAGTAAGGAATGGTTCGTGAAGTTGGTCGGTTCCCTTCAGCTTCGCRCAAAATGCGCGAAGGAGAAGGACAAAACAAAAATAGTTGGATCATTCTGCCTCCTTCTTTTCCAGAGCTTTGGAAATGCTGGGGGCTTGGTCGTGATCTTGCTCGACTTTGCGTAGGAGAGACGAGGAAGCGTTTTGCTGCCCAGGGGATATTATCTTCCACGGACAGGCGACGAAGGGCTCGTTCACAAAAAGGGGCTTTTTCGTTGCGTGAACGATGCCTGACTCTACATACTCTCATACGTGCAACTGTTTCTTTCCACGTGTAAATATAGTATTTTGCGTGGCAGCATTTTTTTATCCAGTTATCTTCTGTTTTTTGTAAAATGAGTGCTCTCGTCCCCTCCCCGAAAATGTTGCGTGGTTAAATTTCCTCTAGTCTTACTTGCATTAGTCTTGCAGTATTATTGCATGAAATGAATGCAAACCTGAGGGAAATGACTAAAAATGCACTCCACATGAAATGTTTTCCCATTTTTGTTGTCCAAACTTTGTATCAAGTGAGAGATGAAGCAAAAGAAATACCTCAGAATGTAAACTGCATTTTACATAATCCTCTCCTCATAATATAAAGTTTGATTAGAAACGTAATTATTTTTTAATTTGCCTTCCCTTTTTAAGAAAGGGCGAACAGCAGTGAGCTTGGTCTGTGGTTTTCAGAGTTATCTTTTCATCCATTAAGGCTTACGTGGTTTGCTGTGCCTATTAGGCATAAATAAGTCTCTGCTGCTTAAAGTACATATGTGTTATTTTTTCCCCCTCACTGTTTAATAAAGTTTGTAGCACAGCTGTCACTATGGTTTCGAGTTAAAAGCACTTCCTGGCATGCTAGAGCAGAGGCCCAATTTTAAAAATATATATCTACCAGGAAAGAAATGTGTCAAAAGACCGCAAGAGGAGATTGCCTGGCGTGTTGCAACCTCCGAAAGGCTTTTGCAAGCTCGGAGCCTGGAAATGGGAAGGAGGGGCGGCGCTGCGGGCTGCCTCCGCTATTGCTCCTCTGGGCAACACGTGCCAGCTAAGAAAAACACCCAAAACTGGGAAAACGGTCACGGCCGATATGCCGGTGATGTATATGGCCTTAGGCTTCAGAAACCTGCGCCATGTCAGTCGCTTGGGTTAAAATCCCTATATTTAACTAGTTTGGGGGCTCCAGGTGGCAAGGAAGACCCCCAAGACGGGCTTAAATAATTTCCCGAGATAAAATGAAGGGATGAGGCCCTGGCATTGAAAACGTTGTTAAAATAAGTGCCGTTACTTTGAGGCCTATGTTTGATTTAGTTCAGAGATGAATCTTGATTTTAGATATATTTTTTTCTCACGTTGCCTAACTGAAATATTGTGATATTTACTCATTTTCAATATATATGGGAGCCAAAGGAGTAAAATATTACCGCAGGCTAATGGCCTTCTGCTACAGCACTTAGAAGTGATGCATTAATGGAAAAACTGGTGTCCTCAGAAGTCTGTTTACTTTTAGGTTGACTTACACTGGACTAGTGGTGAAGAGTTAAAAAAGGCGGAAAAACATTGACCTTCACCAAATTGGTTTAATATAGAGCCTATTTTAGCTTCACGGGAGCCAGCTTGGGTTCACTCGCTGTCTTAAATCCCCAGTTTTGCCGATGCTGGGAAATAAGCCTATAAATAATGGATTATTGGGCCTTATTCTCCCCGAATTTCACCCGGAGTAATGGTTTCTAGACAGAGCCTTGTTGCTTCCAACCCCGTCACCAGTAAAGGAAGAATTTTGACAGCTTTAATGATAAGCTGCTCTGCCGCGGCGTTGATCAAGCCCTTGGCTCACGCTGGGCTCGTTTCTCCCCGTTAAGCGCGAGCGCTGATTGCACGGGTTGCAATGCAGCTGTTTTCAGGTTAAAATTCAGCTGCTTCTGGGGGTTTTCCCACCCCGGGCACAGGTGCGTGCTGGCCCGGCCGGCGTTTTCCGGCGGTTTCGGGGCCGAGGGAAAGCCGCGGTAACGCCTGCCAGGCGGTTCGGGCCGCCGGGAGCGATGCGGAGGTAGGCGGCCCTGGAGGGGAGCCGGCACCGAGTACGAGAGCCCTGCCGCGCGTGATAAGGGTCAGGGGCCTCCTGATGAAGACTTGCCGCGGAAATTGCTTGCTTGCAGAGAAAAGCATATTGTTAACGAATCCGGATTGCTTGCAAGTTGCACGCAACATGCTTATTTCAATAAAAGCGGCAGACCCCCCAAAGTCAAGGCAGGTATTGGAGGGCGTGTTTTGCCTCGGTGGAGGCACAGGCTGCGACGTGGTTCTGTGAACGGCTCTGCGATTGCTTCCGAGCAGCCGGCACGGGTGCCTCGCGCCTCGGTACGCCGAAGGCAGCTGCTCCGACACCTCACCCGGAGCAGAACGCGGACAAGCGAATACGCAAGAAGACTTTGCCGTGTTCAGTTCCCTCGTTCTTTAGTTGTCCTGGGGCTCCGTCTGGATTCCTCAGTTCAAACCGAGAGCTGAGGACGAGTGCAAGGGGAGGAGGCATGTGAATTAAAAATAAGTGATTGCCCAAAGTCCCTTATCCCTTCCGTTGGCTCCAGGAAGCTGCCATGTTATAAAAGTTACAGAGCAAACTTGGAGGGGCAGCACGAAGAATCAGCGCTAAACAAGTTTGGGGGAAAGTCTGCCTTTTCCCTTTTCCCAGGGGGGTCACCGGCATGTGTTTCTCGTTTCTAAGTGGAATGACGTTTGTTTCTGCTCTTAAGAGATATGTCGTAACTCGTGTTCAACTCCTGCGATCGAATGCACGCGCTGCCCTGTAAAACGGGCGATGCATCGTGGAGCGTTAATGCAGTTTATTCTGCAGCATGGCCTGAGCTCTTGGCAAAGGGCGAACAGCTGCACGCACGGAGCCCGGCCGCGGCAGTTTGGCAGAAATCCTTCAACCCCCATCGCTATCTTTTTTTTGCTGTTTCTAAGCACAGCTTCGTGTAGAGATCATCTTGGAGATGATCTAATTTCATATTCTACTCGTGTAAACATCCCACTGGCTGTTAGGTCTCCGGGCGCGTTTATCAGGGCTGGAGCTGCGCTCTTGCCAAACCAGCCGAGTGGGAAAGTTGGCTTTGCTTCATGTAAACAACTCTGGCTAAGAAAGCCGCACTAAATTTGGAAAAGAATTAGGGGAACTCATTTTTCGAAGCATTTTATCTGCCGTTACCCTGTGTTATCGTTCCGTGGGAAGCGTTTCTAGCGCCCGTCGCTGTTTCCACCGTGTTTATTTTCGGATAGCGTAGTCCCGTCTTCTGTAAACCAAAAGAATTGACGTAGGGAGCGAAGCATCACGTCTGCTTGTATTCCCGCTCGCAGCTAGTACTGAGCTTCCCCTTGATCCGAGGGGCATCGGATCTGCTCCTCGCTTGGTGCAGGTTAGGTCCGGTGTCTCAGAGGCCCCTGGGAGCTGGGAAAGAAAAGGCCGTGGTGGGAAATGGGCTGAAACCGGCCCTTGCACACGCGGGAAGCTCCTCTCCGCCGGGACGTGGGCTGGCGGGCGTCTGCCCCGCGTGGACAGATGACGGCCTGCACCGGGAGCCCGGGAGAGCTGGACCTGGAACGAGCACTTTCAAAATCTGATCAAATTCAAAATCTGTGCATGATCCACAGCTTCTCTTTTTTTTTTAGCTGTATTTAGTGTGATCTTTAAAATAATTTAAGGTGAGAGTGCATGGACATTCTGGGAACTGCACCCATGATTAAACCCCGTTTTTCACGAGAATTGGCAATGAAACCAGGAGTTTGTCAGTCCGGGAAAATCATCATATGACGCAGGTGATTTGGCTTTTACAAAACCCTGAGAGCTACGTTGCTGCTTGCGAGTTCCCGTCTGGCCCTTCAGAAAAGCTTTGTGCCAATCCTGCTTTAAGAATCCACGTATGCAAAAGGTTTCATGGTTTGGAAACTACCATCTTTTGTCTTATACGGAAAGTGTGATTTTTTTTTTTCCCCCAAGCAGAACAAGATAAAATTTTGGAAACACTGAAATCCTTTGCAAAGTTAAATTATGCTTCTCTGCTCCCAAAACACCCGTGTCACGGGGCTCCTTAGCGCAAGTTAAAAAGGGACTGCTGCCCAGTGTTCAGGACAGCAGACCTGGAAGTCTAGTTTCTATTCTGGAGGTCTAGATTATAATCCAGGTTTTGTTTTTTGCGTTGCCACAGACTCCCTGTGCCATGCATTTAAGTGTCACTTCTTTAATTTTTAGCTTGGCTTTGCTGTCTGTAGAGCAGAGCCTCATTTCTTCCATGGGGTTAAGGAGTTAATTTTTGTCCATTGCTTTAAGATTCCCAGAAATTAGACTGTAGGTAGGTGTTACGCTGCCAATGGCACCTTCATCGCAGAATTGGCTAGCCGGCAATGCAGGATCAGCAGAAGTGTTTCATGCAGCACGATTGAATATCTGTTTACGTGAGAACAAATGAGAGACTGCAGTGCCTAAGCCTAGAAAATGTCCTTTGCAGGAGCTTTGAGTCGTTGTTAGAATCCGATTGTGTGCTAAAATTGGCTGATAGGTCTAAACATAGGTCTAACCATTATCCAGTATCGTTTGTGTATACGTTTCTTTGAAGACCTTATCTACTCCGGAGCATCCGCTGCTCTGCGGCGGTGTGTCACAGGAGAGGAAGACACCAGCTTTGCTTAGAGAAATGGATTTGGGGTGTGTTTTGCTCTCTTTTGTCACTGCCAGAAAGAAACCGTTTGTCCAAAACCCAGTGTTTCCTGCGTACTGTTAAGACCAAGATTCACAGCTGCGTTTGGCTGAATAAAACTGAGTTATTCGTCCGAGGCTGAGAGCAAAACGCCCCCCTCGGGCCTGGGAGAAGCTTCCCGCGGGCTCGGGCCACCGCAGCGCCGAGCGCCTGGCCGAGGGTTTCCCGACCCGTTCCGCAGCGAGCGCCCGCTGGCGCCGTCGCCTTGTGGTTTGGGTGGGCAGCGACTCGATTCCGTGCTTCTCAATTAGCCTGCGTTAACTACGGTTAATTTTTCCGCTGCAGGGAGAACAGAGGCGGTGATAAAGAACTTCAGCCCGCACTACCGGCGCCAGTACGCCGTGGCCTTCTGCAGGCACGTGCAGCGCGAGCTGGAGCAGCACCGCGACTCGCAGTCCCAGTTCCTGAAAAGCAAGGTGAGAGCCCGCGGGGGCCGGGCGGGCGCTCCTGCTCTCCCGGCACGGCGGCGCCGGTGTCGGTGGCGTCCTTACGCTGGGTGCTCGAATGCCCAGTAGATGCGTACGTAGAACGCTTTGCGCGTCTCCTTATTTTTAGACAATCCAGGCGTACACACCAAGTTTGCGTGTGCAGATGCCGGATTTGGTTTCATTAGGTTTTAGGTGGAAAAGTTGCATGTGGGTGCAGGTTTAACGTTTACTTTTGGAAATTTGTCCTTGTTCGGATGCTTTCCCAATCGACACCTTTCGGGAGGGCAGTCTAGGACAAGAAGAACCTTCACGCGCATTTCTGGCGCAGAATATGTCTTTCGGCAAGGTTCGGTTTGACACTTGGACAAAAGCTAGTTTCTTCCTGATCATTGCAAGAGTTTATACGAATCTTGGGCCAGAGATCATACATTTAGGGCAGAAATTTATGTGGGAAATTCAGCTAACCCTTTCATCCCATAAGAATCCCACAGGGTCCCATAAGGAACATGATAACAGTGAGAAACGAGCTATGGAAATCTGCTCTTCATTAGAGGAAAGGAGACAAAAAGAGAGACGAAAGTCTCTTTATTAAAGGAGAAGGCGAAGAAGCAGACTTTAATATAAGGAGAGGTACAAACCTAAACTTTTCAGTTGGATCGGTATGAAATCACAGATAACATTCGTGAAATGGAGAGGCTAAAGCAAAGAGGTGGCATGTAGGAAGTGGGATAATAGAAGAGCCCTGTCTTTCAGAAAAATATAGGCATGTCAAATTATAAGAGCACAGGTGCCAAAGTGTTACAAAGAAGCATGTAATAATTTACTATTTTATAATAAAATTCTGTGCTGCATCAGTGAAATGCTTTTTAGCATGTAGTGGAAAACTGGAAATAATGAAGCGTGCATCCTCTTACTTGCATTCAGCACGTCACCTGAAGAGGAGAGAAGACTGTCTCGGTCACAGAAACCGAGAGGGGTTTGCAAAGGCCGAGGTTCTCTGCTGCCTAAGAGCCAGAGGAATTTGATTGCATATGTAGTGTCTGATTCAGTGCGATGTTTATGACTCCAAATTGCAGATGAAGACTCAAAGGCCTCATAGTAACTTTAAAGAAGACGTAGAAGGAAAAGCTGCACAGTGGCCATTAGTCCAAAGTAATTTCAAATCTAGTAACTCGTCTTTGCAGCCCCCGGTGGAAGCTGGGACGGTCCTATATGAAACAGAGGTGCTGCATTTTGCTGAGGACCTGAAGAAGTGGAAGGACAGATATGTTGTGGTCAAAAATGACTATACCGTGGATTGCTTTGAGACCAAAGAGGTAAACGCTTCTTCCCGTTATATTCTTCTACGCTCCGCAATGAACCGATATCAAACTGATATGTGGCAGCTGCTGCTTTTTTTTTTTTTTTTAGGAGTAACAGCGCAAATGTCCCCAGACACACAGTGTATATATATACATATATATATATATATATATATTTTTTCTGTCCTTGTAACACGTGGCCGTGCTTCTGGAGCTGGGTTTTGAGTAGCGGGTTTTTGGTTGCTTCGAGCTGGCCGCAGTGAAGCTCTGTGTTTGGCACCTGCTGCGGTGCTGGTAGTCACACTCGTTCTGGCCTTCAGATCAAACAAATGTGGCGGGGGAGGAAATCTCATACTTTTCCCTGCCCTTGTTTCCCCAGCTCCCCATCGTGGCTGATAAACACTGAGAGCATTTTTTAAATATGCTTTTGACATTTACAGAGGTTTCAGATTTGAAATGTCCAGGGAATACATCTGAAATTCAGCCGGAGAGAAACTTCTCCCTTGGGGGAATATCCGCATGCCTTAGCTTTGTCAGTGAGTTGTCTATTTTATGTTTTCGCTGTCCTTCAGTCTTTATTTTGACTGCCTCTATCTTGATTTTCCAGGCGTACCAGAAAGGAGCCAGCCCTAAATATCACATTCTTCCTGCAGGAGGCAAAGTACTAACTTCGGAAGAAGATTACAATTTGCTGTCTGATAAACATTTTCCAGATCCTGTTGGTAAGCGCTGGTGAAAGCTGAATTGCCAAACCTCAAGCTGTTTTCTTTACGCAATCCTCTTTTTGGCCGACTTAGAGGCAAGATTTTTAAACGGGGTAATAGAAGATGCACGCAGCAAGTTTTGTGAGTCAGAATGTAGCTCCAGAATGGATGTACACACTAAATGCTATCAACTAATGTTCGGAAAAATACTGGATCCTGTGTTTTCAATATCCATACACAAACACTTTGGAAGGTCTGCAGAGCAAACCCGGAAGCGGGCTCAAAAATACTGTTTTCCAGTGCTTTGTTCATATTCCTGGTTTATTTGTTTCCATTTTTAGAAGTCAGTCGCCTGTGTTGTTTTGCACTTGACAATATGTCCCGCAGAGAGAGCAGGAAATGTTGCTGATTCTGTTTTTTCTGTAACTGGAACCGCTGTGATTCCTCCTGTCCCCACCCCCAGTCCGTGAAAATGGAGAAAATTCTGGGTTTAAGGAACCTGATCTCCACATGTTCCAGAGTCCATTCGGGAAAATTCAGGACCACGTAAGGAAGGGGATAAGGGGCACAAGTAGAGCAGTATCCTCCCCTTTTCTGAAGTCCTGTCTCATACTACTCAAGGTTGTGACTGCTGTGAGGTGTCCTGTCTGCGCCCTTTCCCAAAGTGGCGCTGGTGGCCTCGGTTGGCAGAAGGCAGTGGACACTGGACGTGTCCTTGGGGGTCCCTACCACTCCACACCAAGTGGAGGCACTGAGGGGGTGATGTGGGATGGCCCGATGCCAGCTGTAGGCTTCCTATGGGTTTCCCTCTGCAGATGGCCTCTCTTATGGCCATTTTGCCCCTCTGTATAATGCTGAAGCTTTGGCTCCGCAAGACTTCTGCTGGGAGGGACTTCTTGTGGCTGGAAACTTGATGCAAAGTATGAAACAAAATTATTTTTATTTGTTGATCCTTAAATGGTGTTGTACACTAGCCCATGGGCACAGGAACCCAGTTCAGACTCAAAGGTAAGCTGGACTTGAAGGTACTTTGCTCTTTCTTCGCTTTACCTCCAAGAACTTGAAATGACAACTCAAAAGGCAACGTTGCAGTTCTTCTGTTTGAAAACGTTAGAGCTAGGGAAATAGCTGCTGTTCCTGCGAGGTTTAATGTGACTTGTTTCTACACGCTGTGTGGAGGAGACCGGAGTTGCCCAGTTATTTGTTTGCCATGAAAACCTTGATCCCCAGCAGCTACGGTCCGACAAAAGCACTGATTCTTTGTTCCCCCACAGATACAACCCAGCAAAAGCTTTGATTCTCGACAGCTGTAAACTTCGCCCTGACAGTAGTTTCTTGGACAATTTTACCAAAAGTGTGTATTTTATATCTAGCTTGAATACAAAGTAAGAGCATGCCAGGTTGCTGCCATGTAATACGCAGAGGTGGTTGGTGCCTGCTGAGTTTGCAGGTCCAAGGTGTATCAGGCTGCATCCTCCCCTCAGGGGCCAATTGCTTGGATCGAGGTGGAGATCACCAAGTTTAAAACCTGAATTTTTCATGTGTCATACCTTCCTGCTTGCAAAGAACTACTGTTTTAACCGTTCTTTCTCTGCTGCCACTAGAAGAGGAAAAGAGCCATTGCGCGGCGTGAAAATCCCGAGACACGGGTAAATTTTAAATTAGGGTACCTGTATTTTGCGTAGGTTCCAACGAGAAGGAGGCTGCCCAAGCCTTTGTCCAGCTGCCGAAGGAGTTTCCCGTGTACCTGTGGCAGCCGTACTTCAGGCACAGCTACTATTGCTTCCCGGAGCCCGGAGCGCAGAAGCAGTTCAGCGCAGCGCTCAACGATTGCGTGAGACACTCAAACCACGGTGAGTCCAAAAATGGTTTCCTGCTACATACCGTTTACCCTGGTGCGGCTTTAAAGGCCGATTGCAGTAATTATCCTGTAGAAGAATGAAAGAAAAACAGAAGGTTTTTTTTGAAAGATGCTTGTTTTTCAGTGCCTTGAGGAAGGCCTACATTAGCATACCCCTCCTTCTTGCTTTGCTAGGAGCTAGGTTAAGCTGGATTTGAGCTGTAGTGTGCTAAGTTTGGATACAAAACGTGGTCATTGCTTTGAAAGTGGTATTCCACTCTTTGTCGGCTGATCTAAAACTGTTATCATGATACAAAATCATATGAAATGTTTACTAAATATGGTGGGTCAAACTCTCACCTGGATCTGCAAGCTTGACACCTGCATCATAGGTGTAGCAGACCACGTTTGTGCAGTGTTGAAGGAATGTAGTCTCCCAGTACGTTTCTGTAATGTTAAACATAAATCACCAGCAGTCAAACATTTTATGGGTTTTTTGAGTGTTTTTCTTTAGACAGCAACTCAGACACTCAGCTACGGTTAAGCCTTGTAGTTGGGATATGAATTGTGCGTAAGACATGGTACTGGTGAGTTTTAAATCTCACTTCCTGAGTACACAAGACTAAAAGCCTTTTAAAAAACAAACTTGGGACTTGCTAGGATTATAAAAACAACCTTGCTGCCATGGAATCTGAAGAGCAGTTATGAGCTGGGTCCTTCAGACAAAGAAGTGCCTTCCTGTCTTTCAGATGAAAGGCCTGATGTGGTTTTTCTTTTTCCATCAAGCTGATCTGACTTCCCATTTGGTGTCCAAGCTTTTCCATGCCTTTCCAGGCTTTTCCATGCCTTCTCTGTGACTTCTGAGTCCCGTCTGCTCCTCCTGCCCTTGCTGGGAGATGAGAACGCTCAGTAACTTCTCTAGCAATTTCAGCTGCTTGGGCCCCAAAGCCCATGCTTGTAGATCGATGTAGTGTGTCAACAGTCGTTTTAACTTGCAGTTCCAGTGTCTCCCAGTGTTTTTTTAGCTGTCACTCCTGTCTCCTTGTCATCCTCTTCACCCCATTACCCTCAGACAGTTGTCTCATACCGTCTTCTCGGCATCCTTGTCAGCTGCCTTCCCTTTTCCCATGTCTCCACTGCCAAAGATAATCCTGGCCTCCGTCAAGACTCGGTTCCCGTTATGGAAACAAAAACTATTCTATTTAGCCAGTCGCCTAAGATAGGCAGTTATTTGCGCAGTGCTCTGCGGTGGCTGGCAGCAGGTGCGTCCTTTGGAGGCCACCGCAGGAGTCTCTGTCCTGCTGTTAAGCAGGTGCCATGCCCTCGCCCGCGGTCCCCCCGTTCGGCTAATTTGCAAGCTCTCGCGGAGGTTAGTGAGCCGGAGCCTGCCTTCCTGTCTCGGGTCGTTGTGTACAAACCTGGGTAAGTGGCTCAGGTGCAAAAACTCCACGGTAAGCAAAAACCCTGTGGCAGGGACTATAAGGGCTATTTCATGATGAGATTAACGTAGGCTGAAGACCTCAGCCTAGGAGGAACGCACGTTCGCTTGGCGCTTTCACATGGGTTGAGTCTATAAAGACTGAATCAATAGTCCGTGTACAGCTGCCAGCTGAACCTGTATTGCCACAGCGTTCTTCGAGGGCAAGTTTGCCCCGTGGCTTCTCATTCTGATCAGTCTGTCCTCGCAGCTGCGGTCGCGCGGTGTAGAAGTGCTCCAGCCTTGGAAAAGCACTCTCTTTGTTCTGCAGGGAGCTGCGGAGCTTGGGAAGGAGATGGGGATGCAGTCAAGTTTTCCTGGCACTGTAAGTCTTCCACGACTTGAAGCCTTTTCACGAGGCTTGGATTTTTCATTTCCCTCTTCTCAAGCAAGTGTAACAGGCCTGACAAAGCTTTTGGCAGCTTTTTTTTTTTTTTTTTCCTTTTAGCTAAAGTTCAGCACATCACTCTAGGGGACAATTCTGAATTGGCAAAAGATGGGACTAGATGACCTCATAGGTCTTTTCCATCTCTAAGGCCTCGGAGTCTGTGTTTTATTATATTTCATGCTCAGCTGTTGCTAACTTACGCATCTGTTCCAGCATTTATCCCCCTTGACTTTTCCTGCAGTCAAGTTTTTATCTGATAGAAGACTCTTAATGACATTAGAGTGCCCTTATCAAGGCTCATTCTTTCTGCTCAACAGACTAACTGGTAGATAAAGACAATCTGGAATAACATCTACTGTTACACCAGTAAAAAGGAATAGGTTTTAATAGCTAAGGAATTGCAAACTATTATTTTCTTGGATTCGTGGGATTATACCATCTCCTAGAAACTTAGATGCTATGGGTGGAAAAATGATCACTGACCAGCACCTCAAAAACCTTAATTCTGTCCTTGAAGAACTTTCTCAGAGTTTTATTTAAAGGACTTCATATTGATTTATATTCTTTCTCTCATAACCGAAATATGTTACTTTATAATTGTTTTTTAAAGTTTGTATGGAACCAATTACATTACAAAAACCCGGCATGTGAACAACTTCAGAAAGTTGTAGACATGTGCAGCAATATTATGGGTAATAAAGCTCTTGATATGAAAATTAGCTGTGTTCTCCTCAAAAATTTGAAAAGAGAAAAGAGGTGTGAAGACATCTGCAAGTTTAATTGCATGTAGAAATAGCTCAGTGAAAACCTTGCGCAGCAGAGCAGGGTCTAGTGGGATAAGGAGCGCTGGCTAAGGCACCGCTCTCTCCTGCTCTTCTAAAAAGTGCTATGTTAGCTTTTGCCAGGGCGGATTTTGGCAAGGGCAGGAGAAAGACAGATGTAATGTCTGGTCAAGAGTTGCCTTGCAGTCTTTTCTATAAACTGTCGCTAGGAGTTCTGAAAAGGAACGCATGGTGCTGTTTTTTAGGAAAAAATTCAAAGGCGTTTTTGGTTAAAATGTTTGCTTTCTCCCAGGAAGCTGCATGAAACCTTTTGTGCCTGCTAACTGCTGCTTGCTGAAGAGGAAACTTTGGTGAATCAGCATGTGGTCTTGGCTAGGGAGCTGCCCTGGTATTTAGGTATTTCCTCTCTTTAGAGTCCTTCTTTTTAAATTTAAAGTCCAGCCTGTGTTTCTGGGTTTTCTGGTCAGAAATCACGGTCAGAAGAGTAATTACAATAACCGTTGGATTTAGTGGTCGCTTCCTGCAGGTATGAGTCAGAGAGATGGACTGCGGGTTTCTCCTACCTCCCAGAATTTCCTATTGTGTCCATAGGGCTTTATACTCGTTGCTGAATTTGCAGTTCCAAGGGACGCTGATGTCCTTCGTTAGCAATGGACTACGTAGATCTTTTGCACCCTTCTTGGGTACAGTTCAGATAAAACACGTTTGAAAACTTTAAGATGTGCCTAAACCAATCAGAACATGATTGGTCGTGGTATTAAAAATATTCTAACAGAACTGGATTAGATTCTGTGCCTCAGCCTGATTCTGAACGTTAATTAACCTAAGTATGGAGATCATTCCAGCTCAGTGATTCATGTGGGCAACTCCCTTTTTGATCGCTGTAGTCGTTCTGCGCAGCTGGCTTTCGCGATGCCTCGGGATTTTGAGAGGAGGCCAAAGGCTTTTTGGGTTTTAAGCCGTGAGGCCGTGGGATTAAGGGCTAATCTCCGCCAGCGCAAAGGCCCCCCCGCCAGCCACCTCTTCCGTGCGAAGGGAGCACCCTGCGCCGGCTGCCCCAGGGCTCTCCGAGGCAGGGATCAGCTCGCGATCCGGGTGGGGAAGGACTGAAGGTGGGAAAAGACAGGGATCAGATTGGCCTGGGGAGGAAGAAGCGTGGGAAAAGGCGAGGAGAAGGGCGGAAAAGAGGCCGGTGGGGTGTGAACGGGTTGCTGGTCAGGACGCTTGTGCCGTCAAGCCCCGCTCCTGATCGCTGCAGCCTGTCCTGTCTTATTAAACTCCATTTCCGACTGTCTTCCTGGGTGAGGGTGCTCTCCCTTGCGTGTGCAGAAGTGTGTGGGCGAAGGTGGGGGAGATGCAACGAGAGGAGGTCGGGGTACCGGCAGCTGGAGCCGGGCTGCACACCTCGGGCGCGTGCACGTCCCGTTGCCGGCAGCTGGGGAGACCGCGGCCTCTGGGGCCAGCTACTGGCGGGATCCGTGTGACGTCTGTATGCAATATAGCTGCATCCTATCATGGAATATATGTGTATTTGTGTATATTCCATGAGAGGACTTCTATCCTGATGAGTTTGGAGAGGAGGAGCAGGACCGGGCCATCCATGCCGTTCATGTTTGTGAGAGTGATGTGTGCTTTTTCTGTCTGTGACTTTGGGTGGCAGGCATACTATATATATATATATATATATATACACACATACGCACTCCATATGACATACTATATATATATATATATATATATATACACACATACGCACTCCATATGACATACTATATATATATATATATAGTATGTATGTTTACCTCTCAGCCTTGCTACGGGCTGGACCCGGGGACCGAGAGCTGCAGCAGCCTCACGTCTACTGGGCTACTGGATTCGGCAAGCCCTAACAAACTATCCTTGCATTTCATTCCCTTTTCTAGCTGACTTTGAGTCAAATATATTTCAAAATTCCTTTTTAACCGTCCAGTACGTGACCTTTCTCCTGTTAAAATTAATGGCTGTATAACTTTGTTTCCAGGAGAAGAAGGATCACGGTGAATTTGCATACTCGTTACAGAGACGCTCCTATGTAATCCTTGCTGCTGTCTCAAAACTACTTTACAAAAGGTCCATCAGAAAGCTTCCTTCCCTCCGTAACTGCCCGTCCTGTGCTAACAGCTTCGTAATTAAGGCCCTCAGTGTGTTGCATTAAAGAAAACTGCGTGTCTCGTATGCAGCTCTGAAACGCCACGATTTTTAAAATAGCAAATGTGTCAAAACAAAAGATAGCTGCCATAAGAGGATGCAAGTTGAAGGATTACTGTAGAGCTCTTGCTTTCTGATCTGATCTTCATTGGGAAGCGTTGACAGCATCTGGGCTTGATGGTATTAGTAAATAATTAGCATGACCGACTGCATTAGAATTTTTTTACCTGAAAATACTGTATCATTATATAAAACATACTACAGTATTTGTTTCCCTATTGAGGATTCATAATTAATTCAGGAGAATAACAGCGTATGAGAATAAATATGTATCCTATTACCCTTTTCTTATAAACTTCCTGATAGAATGGGCAGCAGGAAGAAGAAATTTCTGCCTCCCCTCCCTAAGTTTTGCCTTAATTGAGTTGTTCCTAGGTTCCTAGGAAAGAACTGCTGAACAGTCACTGTTGCTTCCAAAAAACCTGTTCTTTTCAAGCCTATACAGAGCTAAGGTCTTCATCTGTGTATAATTTTATGTGATACTTGCAGTTTCAAAAGCTTTTCATTTCTTTAAAGAAGTTGTCGTTGAGTTATAGGGCAGTATGGAAGGAAGTGGCTCAGTTATTTTTAGCTGAAGTAGCAGAATCTATTAAACTAAACATATTTAAAAGTACATGGACATGATAGTGACAGCATGTGTTAAAAACATTTCATTTACTCCATTATTTTTAATGTGGTTCGGTTAAATAATCTCCCGGTTTTGCAAGGCTACTCTTTCTTTGAGAGAAGAACATATTTGGACAATTTACTGCTTTAGCCAAGGTTCGTATTAAAAATGAGATACCAGGAGGCTGTGTGAATGTCCCAGATATTGTCCCAGAGGTCAGTGTTCTCAGTTGGTGAGAAACGATTATTTTGGTACTAAGTAGATCTGTACACATCTGAGTAGTAATGGCATCAACATATGTTGTTAGCACTGTTTTAGTTTAAACTAAGGACAAATTGTGGTGACGGTGGTGAGGAGCCTCATAAAAGAACGAAAATGGAGGGAAAATGAACACATGGAGCTCGGCTGGGGCCACCTTCACCATATTTTTCTTACCATGACCCTCCTTGTCATCATCACAGTGTTGGCTTCTAAAAGTCATGGATGATCTGGCCTGCCTTTTGAGTGCAGGAGCGCTGGTTTATAACAGCCAGGGGTACATTTTTTCGTTACYGTGTCGAATGATGGTACTAGCTCCCAATGTGGTGGTTGAGGCATGACTGGAAGTCCTTCACAACTCCTAAAATTCCCATTTTATTGTGGGGCGCAGTGGCCTGAAGGGCTGATTTGATGGCAGCACTTTATTTAAATGTATTTACCAACAGAGGAGGAAGAGGATCTTAGATTTTTCAATTTCACTTGAGCTTACTTTAAAGCTTAAAATGAGAACAATATATAACTGTTTTTTTCTTTCCTAGAAAAGCTAAGGATCTCAAAAATAAGGTTCCACTTCCCTGTCTTAATGACTTTTGCAATATTTAGACTATATCAGATATCAGCCTCTCTTGTCACTTGAGGTTTCTCCAAGGCAGTCCTTGCCTGGGGCATCAGTGAGGTTATCTTCTGTGCTCCATCACCTTCATGCTGCCTTCGAGAAAATATCCTTCTCCACATTACCATCTCTCTAACTATGCGGAGTACGAAGAGGGGCTATGTGAATGCAGACGAAGTCTCTGAGAAATTTCTGGGGACTCCTCTCCCTGCGTCAGCTCTAGGAGGTGAGTTCAATCACAATTTCACTTGACTCATCCCAATGAAAAGGAAAAAAATAACTTATCTGGGAAGTATCCTACAAATTACATGCTGCAAAACATATTCATAGCACGGCAGTTCTGGGGCTGTCACATTGTTGGCTTTTTATTGGGAACACATTGGACATTATTCAAACAGAGGACAAACTTGGCATTTTGAGAGCTTTGGAAGCTTCTTGGGCCAGGATCCTATCTTACTTGCCTTTTAAGCACTGCGCACTGGGCTTACGAGGTGACTAAAACTGTAATTATCCTACCTTAGAAGCTTGCAGAGGCCTAAATGCAAATTGTTGATAGTTTTTGTGAATCTCTGGACTTTTTCTTCCCCCTCCATGGCCCCATTGCTATTCCTTCTGTGCCGTGTTTCACTGCAAGGAGCTTTTTTTGGAGGAAATCTCCTTTTGGGCAGTTTAATTAGCAAGGTTAGCATGGATTTCCGGATCCATGTGCCTGCAGAAGAGCGCTAGGTCATGAAAAGAGTTCAGGTATCTGTGTCATGGGACACTGGCTGAGTGCTGCCTTGGTGAACAGATGTCCTACCCGTTGAGGATTCATCACATCCACGTATGTCTCCCTCCTTTTTCTAGGGAAGGAAAAACCTTGTAATGCCCATAAGCTAACTTGAGAGTGGTGAGAGACTCGGTCAAGGGACCGACCTCTTCCTGACGCAGAGCTGTGTCTTTCCCCTGTTTTCTTCTCATGGGGAGTACGGTCTATCTAACTTGCATCCCTTCCTGGCTTACCTGTGGCTCTAGGTGGACCTAAGCACCGCAGAGCACAAGAAATGGGGATAATGGTAAAAAAGGCAATACTTTAGATGGTGTGCATATGTCTGCTCTGTGTAATTCTTTCTTGGAGCAACATTTTCAGACTTGGCTGCCTAAATTTAGATCCCGCAATAGGGAGGCTTCTGCAGCGTTGAGACTCCGTGTCCCCCATGGGTGCTGTAGGTATTCAGTGCCGTTACAACCATCCATATGAATGACATTTAAATAATGCAAATCAGGTAAATAGATTTGAAATTAGACCTCAAGTTTGGAAAAATTTATTCTGCTTCTCTTTTATTTGCCTCAGTCTTCAACTGTCTCTATAGAAAGCTCTTTTTGGAAAGGGAATCTGAAGATTTAAAGCAGTGCTGAGGAGCCGGAGGAGCCGGTCGGCTGCCCTCGCAGGAGTCTGGATATTAGCAGTCATTGCAGTGGGTCTGAGTTAGGGCTAAACCTGCATTTCTGGCCTCTCTTTTCCTCACCCTCTGTTCCCAGTCTGGGTGTGGGCTGTAGCACGCAATTCCTTTCTTTGCTTTTATCTCCATTAGCCCTCCACTTTTAGCCACAGATTAGACTTAGTCTTGTTCCCTCTCCATCTCTGTTGTCTTGGGGAAAAGTAATGAAACAGCAAGAATTTCCCACCTCAAATTTGGGGGGAAATTTTGGCTAAAATTACCAGTTAAACCACCCGCTCTGTTTGGTGAAGTGCGACCCAGCACAGGATGGTAATAATGAAGGAAATGCCTGGAGTATTAACAGTGCTGACATATTTGTCATTCTCATTTTTTTAATCCTTTATATGTGTATGCCCTATAACACAGTCTGAAATTTCTTCTGAACTTTATTTTATTTTATTGTCATTTTACTAGGTTTTCTCATTTCCTGTGTGAAGTTACCAGCTACTGTGTTTCCCTTGGTATTTTGCTATTAAAAATGAAGAAGCTGGTGTTCCTTTTGGTGCTGGCATATAGAGAAGTCTCTGTGATAAGAAGGAAAATACTACTAGCTAACTCTGGGAGATTCAGTTTCGCTTCACGATTTTGTATTCTTTCATTTGGTTTAATTTCACATCCTCATCTTGATAATCACCTTCACGATACAGGAAGCTAAGTGACTTTCAAAACCATGTGCTGCCATCTCAGATTTCATCATAAAAGAGAGAAAAAGAAATACATTAGGCAAGAGAGAAATGCAAAATATACTTTTAACCTTATGCAGGGAATTCTGACAAATGTTGGCTATGATAGGAGAGCTAAGATGCCTTCAGATTTCTTTTTCTCTAACTTTTATAGCTGCCACTAGCTGTGTCCACATTTCCTTTTTGCAACTCTAGTCTTAACAGGCAGGTGTTTTTCTCATAATTATTTCTAGCCTCCCTAAGTTACATGTGCATAAAACACGCAAAGCTTAACAACTCTTGGGGTAGAATTCAAAATAATTATTCAAGTTGTTGCTTTGATCAAGGTTGGGAAGATGACATTAAATACTTCAGCCAAGGGAAAAATTGCCTGTATCAGGAGAAATACTGACTTCCTTAGACATTTTCTTCCTCTTTTGGCTTCCTTAGACATTTTCTGCAGATAGGATCCTCCTTCCTACCTACTGCCTCCAGATACCGCGTAGCTTGCTGTCTCAGCACCTGATTTTGTCCTGTATGTCCTTATCTGTATATAGAGCGAAGCAGCTATCAAGAGTGCAGGTGGACTTTGGAAAGATTTTTGAGCCTTCATGTTGCTAACAGTGGTTTTCTTCCCTGGAGAGGGCAGCTGAAGAGGAGGATTTTCTTGTTGCCTGCTTCTGCAGAATATGCAGAAAGAACAATTAAAGAAGAATTCAATGGGAAGTTACTTCTGTGCCCTACAACATTTTTTGACATTAAAGAAAAATGCCCCCCTGCAGTGGGCTGAAAGCCAGACCTTGCAGAAGGTTGGCGTGATGGTTAGGGGTGGGTCGAGCCCGTTGCCTGCCCGACTCAGACTTGGGACTTGCATCTTGACTTCCGTCATCGTAGCTGTTGCACTTTGTCTAAATGATTGATGAAATCAGCTCTCCCGGACTGCTGTTGGGTGGCTGCGACCTCTCTCATTTGCACCAGAAAGATGTCTGAGGTCCAGATGGAGTTTTCAAAGCTGGTGCATTAACTTCTGTAGAAGTATTAATATTTTGATAATAGTCAGAGCCATTTTGCTATAAATATCTTTTACCAAGCCTATAGGGTGCTACAAAGTCTATGAAATGTTTTAGGACCCAATTTAGCATTTTTTGTGTGAATGAAGGCTTGAAGTAAGACTTTTTTTCCTTTTTCCAGCATGTTTTTGTTATGCAACGTCAGTTCATTCATTCAGCTTAGCTTTTGCTTTTCCAGTAAGTCTCTCTTGGTTATACCGTAGTCAGGATTTTCAGTCTGTAGGAGGCATATTCATTCTGAAATGTCAAGATGATTAATGCGTGTAAAATCCTGCTTGTGATTATATCCCTCCTACCTCTTGTCACCTCCATACCCTGGCCTGATCTTCATTTTCTCGTCAGCGTATTACGAAGCACGGTGTGAGGCTGGAGAACTACCGAGTGCCACCCACCGCCTGACCCTGTTTTAGTAGCTGTGAAGATCCTCATTTGTATGTGTGTAAGACTCTATTCAGGCTACAGCTTCAAAGGTCGGGGCAGAAAAAATCTCATCTGTAACTGGAGTGTGGTAGATGGTTCGTAAGGCACGTTGAGGTCCTCGGAGACGAAAGATGCTGTGATTCCTTTTGTATATGGATATAGTGCGCTTGTGTTTTAGTCTCCGACACATGAAGCTGCTGTTTCCAGCAGAGGGGACGTAATCTGTCGCTCCTTGCTGGCTTTAGTACAGCCATTCAATACTGCGAAACAAATAGTTAAATCGAATGCATGTTGGTTTGATGTTCTCTGAAGGAACTTGCACTGCAAAACTTTATTTGCTATAAATACAGCGTATTACTGCAGGGCTGTATCCTGTTTGGAAGTGACCTCATCTAGTTTCTGTTAGTGGTTAGCAGTTTCATACCACATGATCTATGAATAATATGATAGTACAGTGCTCTTAGGAAAACATCAGAGCCGCGATATTGATGCTTCTCGGACCCAGAACATTTTACTTTGCTTCATTCTGGATACGGGGCAATAACGCGACAGGACTGTGCTTTGTAAAACTAGACCGTGTGTCTTTTTATTAAGAGAATTATTTCTAGAGGTGCCGCAGCTGCGTTACCAGCCCTTTGCAAACTGTCTTCTCCTGGGGTCCAGTTCCCAAGCTGTTCTCATCTCCCAGGTTGCAAACAGATTGATTCACTTTGATTCTCTTGACTGCTCTTCCCTTTGGTCTGGGAGCCTTTGCCTCCTTTTAGGAGACAGGAATTACCAAGAACCTGACTTTTTGGAGCTGAGGACCATTGCCTTTCTTACTGGCTGGCTGTGCGATGCTCTTAAAGCGTGCTGAGAGCTCGGTGGCTGCTTTTTGCCATGTGATAACGTGGCGCCTGGCTGGTCTCGGCTACGCGTTGAGCCCTCGGGAGCCGGCTGCGGTGGGCTCTCTGCTAGCTGTTCCTTAGCGTCCCCGCGTCCTATCCGCCAGCCTCCGCGTGATGATATTACTCATGCACCTCCCGGGAGAAAGCTGCTCATCATCACACAGGAACCGTATGAGCAAAAGACAGGACTCTTTTGCAGGCCCTACTCACGGCGAATCAATCCTAGGTGGGTGTTACCAGAAATACTAGAAAAAACACTATTCTGGGAAACCTGTGCTAAAAAGATCCCTCTTAGACAGGGAAATTTCATTCTTTGTCGTGCTCATTTATTCTGTATAACATATTTTATATTATCTTTGGCAGGCAGCAGTGTGTTTGCTTAGAAATACCCGTACGAGAGATGGAAATGTCCTGTATACTAGTTCAGTGAGGCAGCATCAGGTGGTTAGGGTACCACGCTCTTAAAAAGAAAATAATAACCTTTTCTTTCCGCCTCCCTCTGTTTTATGTGTGTGCGTGTGTGATTTTTTATGAACCGGCTCTTGTTTTAAAAGAGCTAGGTGCAGCGTGTTTAATGGAAACCAGAGGCGACGCAACAATCCAAATACGTTTGAAAGACACAAATGCCAAGGAGAGAGGGGAATGACTTGGACGAGTGGGACACCTGGGAAAAAATCAATTCGCATTTCCCAGTATGAAAACTATTCAGTTGAGGGTGGTGGCCAGTGGAAATAGTAGCTGGTGGAAGCCCCATCTTTTTGAGACCATTAAAACCAAAGACAAAGCACTGAAAATCCCAAATATTCTTCAGCTTTACCCACATCCTACTATTCTGTTTGTAGTATCACAAGAAGCTAGGCCCTAATCTCCACAAACAGAGATTTTTTTTTTATTTTTGGCCCCAAAAAAGTCTAAATAAGGGGATCAGCAAGAAAGAGCTACAGAAGCGGTGGCTTCCCGTGTGCTAGGAAGAGGCTCTTGAGCAAAGCTGCGGTTGCTGAGCGCGGTAGGCAAGAGCCAGGCGAGGCTGCCTTCCTGCCTATACGCCTTTGCATGAGCATCGCTAATAAACGCCGCTACGGTTGCAAGCCAGATCGCTTGGATATCAGTTGTAGTTGCTTGCCGGAAGAATTCAGGCATCTTTTGGGTATCGGCCGTAGCAAGATTCAGCACACGCAGAATCTTGAACCAAACTATATGCAACTCTCTAGCTCGGAAACTTATACGTACAGATTAGTACCGCTGGAAATAGATGAAGTCTGGGTGGATTACTTCCGAATTTTGTCAGTCAGATGATGGGCGTTATGTCGGGATCAGCGTTTCTTTAATTAAAACCTGTGCTCTGTGAGCTCTGGCTTCTGGATTCTGCTTTAAGACTGGTTCATCTACCTCTTCTTTAGGCCTCAGCTTTTTGTGAAATGTCGGCCAAGGAACTTAAGGTTATTCCCAGTGGTTCAGCTAGCGTTGGTAAAGCACTTTGTCCGCCGTTGAAATATCCTTTTAATATTATTAACAATAACAGTTAAAGATTTATTGCCAGCAAAGTCCTTAGGGGAGCAGAACATTTCCCGCGTTGCAATGAGGGCACTCGGTTTGTTCTGAAGAACGACAGATTCAGCTTTTACACATCATAAAACACCCCGACTGCAGGTCTTTGGCTGCCCACCGGTCCAACGCTGTAACGCTGCTGCCGCCGCTTCCAAAAATCGGCGAGTCCCCGTTTGCGGAGGTCGTCACGCCACCGCTGGGAACCGCGAGGCCTCGAGGCACCTCGTAAATTGTGGGAGGTGGGAAGTGCTGGGTGTCTGGTTGTCGCATCTGACGGGTCCTGCCAGGAGCCGAGGAAACGCTCGGCTCCCAAACGCGGACTTCTGCAGGCGGCTGCAAAAGAGCTGCGGCAAGCGGGGGCCGGGGAGTGAGCCAAGCGCGCGGTTCGGACCGGGCGTCCGGGCGTTCCCTCGCCGGCGGGTAACCTGGCAGGTTGGGATGGGGAACGCTAGAGAGACCCCTTCCTCCACGGGCGTGTGAGGAAGCCGGCCCCCGGGCAGGTCGCCCCGTCGGCTGGCGCTGAGGTCCGCGGTGCGCGACGCCGGTACGGATCACGTCAGCTGCCGGGCTGGGAGGCGCTATTCCCACGCTTGCTGGAAAGCCGCAGTTTCAGCTGGAGGCAGCACGATCCGCGGTACTCCTCCTTTCTGTCATCCGCTGCTGTCTTCAGACGCACGCGAGAAGTGTTTGCGGGCCGGAAAAAAATTATTGGGGTAGCTCTTGGGACTGCAGCAGTTTGCGCGCCGCAGGGAAGCCCGTCCGGACACGCGCCTTTCCGCGGGGCTGAGCGGCCTCAGCCGTGCCTGTGCGAGACGTGCAAGTTTTGGCGGATCTGGGAGGCGTCGTGCTGTTTGCGGCTGTCCCCCTGCCTTCCGAAAAGGAGCTCCGCGAGAGCAGACCCGGCGCTGCTGGGCTCCCCCCGAGGAAGCTCCTAGAAACAAGCTTCCTCCCCGGGATGGCCCTAAAATGTTGTGATTTTTTCCCCTTTCCCGGCTGCCGAGGCGTCCGCCCTGCGCTAGCCTGAGCGTGCCTGTTCGTACGCTGGTACGTCCGATTTCCTGAAGGCCGGGTTCGCTCGGAGGAGAGGGAAAACGCTCTCTCGCATGAGCTAGCGATCAAAACTGGCTGTTCTTCGAGGGGAGAGCTGGCGCGCCGTCACGTCACGGCGGCGTCCAAGACCCAGCCCCGCCGGGTCGGGTCGTCTTTCGTCCCCTTTGGTTAGGAGGGAGCCCAGCTGTTAGCAAGGAAAACATGTGAGTCACCTCGGAGCGCTGCCGGAGCCGCGATTCCCGCGCCGCCGGCCAAGCCCGGCCCGCGAGGGCAGCTCCGCCGGCTGGCCCTCTCGTGGTCAGAATACTCAGTGTCGATTTGGGGTGTTTCTGAGCGCAAAAGCTTTTCGATGTTGCGCTTCACCTGTTTCCCAGGTAGAGTACTCCGTTGCTGCATTACAGCCGGCATCGGACGCCGTTCTTCTTCTGAACAGCCCGACTGTGCAGCTGTCTTACTGATACTTTAACGTCCTGGTGTGTGAGCCGCTATTAAAAACATCGCACGTCGCGGCGGTAGCAATGACGGACGAGTTAGGATTTTAAGTGGCTGCTCTCTTCCCCTTTGATCCTGACTCAGCATGTGGCCTTGAAGAACCTGCTTGATGTCCCTGGAGCTCCAAATATCTGCAAACCAGGGATGGTATCTATAAGCTGCATCGTGACACTCTGTCCACGGGGCCTATGGATGCATAGTATACCCTCACAAAGTTGTTATTATTGCCCCCGCAACACACAGACCGAGAAAGCTGTTTTCCAGCGTGGCCACGATTTGTTGGAGGTTTCTGCTGCTTTCCTCTTTGTGAAAAGGGTGCGTGGAGGAGACATTTCAGGGCTTAGCGTAGTGTTCATCTTCCGTGCTTGCTATGGTATAGTCTCTATGTTGGCCTTGGCAGGTATGCAAGCCTGTAAAGCTCATCTCATTAGAAGTTGCGTCATCAAATCACTCTCACGCTTTATAGGCAAGACTCAGCTCTCCAGCTCTTCACATAGTGACTGTTCGTGCATACCACCGTCTTTAAAAGTAGTATACTTCTTTTTGGTGGAATTAACGTTCTGCTTCTTCTCCCCTCCTAACATATGCGCAGTAGGATTTCAGCTCATCAGCCTGCGAGCAGTTTACCTTAAAGAGGGGTCATTAAAATGTTGTGGCTTTGTTTTCCCTTGTGGCAGCAATGGTCACCGCAGAAGCTCTGATTCATAGCAAAGAGCACAGCATTTCCAGTTCCTGAGGAATTTCAGCGGTGGGGTTTGGGTTTTTCCCCCTGAAATTCTTGTTCAAGTTTGTCAAGTTTGTGTGACGAAGCTTTTCTGCATTTTAGGGAAGAAGGATTGTTTCTCCCCGCATCAGGACAAACTGGTTCAACTATGTGACTATTATTCCAGCCTTAAGTAGCTGCCTTTTTGGGCGCTGTCACGCGAAGGGGACTGTTGACTGCAGCTAGCTCGAAAGCCTTTTGTGGTTTGGAAAGGACAAATTGCATGAGATGCAATTTCTGCTGCGTGACCGGTTATCCACAGTTTGCAGGAGCAAAACTAGCCCAGCCACTAGTTCTCAGTTTTAGCATCCTTCAGTCTCATTTGTACAGCGAAGTCTCCCCAGCTACCATGCTGCCATCGGGAAGAGCTACCATCTAGCAGCAGTAGCAGTAGCCAGCTAGTCTGGACCTGTGCTTAAACGCTCTTGAAATAATTGGGAATAGCCACACGGATTTGTCAGAAGCTGCTGTACTTAACTGAGGCACGAGCAAGGTGCTTGCTTTGTCTCGGGCTCCGTTACTGTGTGGCCGTGAAAAATCACGCCGGGCAATTCCTTAATAAAACAAATGCAATAGAAGATTATTGGGGGGGTGTTTGTTAATTCAGGGTTTAGCAGACTCTCAAGGGTGTACGACGTGTCGTGACGTCCTGACGGTCACCTAGCTGTGTCTTAAATTCCCTAAGAAGCAGAAGCTCCCAACTCTTGGCCCTGATTGATGCTTTCCATGCCTGCCCATGCACCACCTAACACTGCTAATAGGTAACACGGTCAAAAGCAGGCGGTGAGTTATCGTGTGTTAATGACTTGTCAAAGTCCACCCAGACAAGGCTTGCTGCCGAAAACTGTTATTTTAGTGTGTGCTGCTGCATTAAAACATGCTGGTCTTGGTTTAACTAGGTGGGATGGCTTGTGATAGCTAATACATGGCGAAATTATGCCTCTAAATCCTCATCAAAGCCCAAAGGTCTTCAGACACTCAGGCTTAGTAAATGATTTTAAAATATTTCTGCTGCATGGAGTAGAAAACTGGACGAAGAAAGGATGCTTAATTTTTTAAAGGTTGTTGACTGGTAAATTACTTGTGTTCCTTTTTGCCTTCTTTAGATTTCCTCAAGCAGACCACATATGAAGTAGAGGCGTTTTTAGAAGCCATTCAGTTCTTCCGTCAGGAGAAAGGCCACTATGGGACGTGGGAAATGATAACTGGCAATGAAAAACAGGTAAAAGAAAATCTTCCTAATTTTTTTGGCTTTGGCTATGGAGCCTATGAGGACAGTGAAGGTAGAAAGGCCTCTTGGGAAAAAAAGGGTGTTTTTTTAAAGAAAATGCAATATGTAGAAATACCCAAGATCCTTCCTCCCGATAAACTTTGAGGATGTAAACAACATTTTTTTTTAACTAACCATGCTGTGAATTTTTACTGCAAAGTGAAAGAAAGTGTGCTGCAAAGTAAAGGTGTTGGGCTGCTCGTGCTGGGTTGTAGGGACGGCCGCATTTCTACGGGAGGTTCACACACCTACCTTAATTGTATTAGTTGATACAGAATCAGTTGGTGAATAAATGCTGGGCCTAAAGCTAAAGACTTGCTGTCACATTTGCAGCTGTTTATGGTTTTGTTAAATCAGTGAAACCCAAAGCAATAAACACCAAACTCACAACTCACAATGTTTGCATACCACAAATACACACTGTTTGCTGGGTTGGGCTGTACTCTGTTTTTCTACCTTTCTACGATCCTGTTCTGCAGGTAAGAGCTATTTTCTTCTCCTGTTGCTACTATCTTTGTTACTAAATACAACAGTTTGCAGTTACTTTTGGTCTAATGCCTCCAGATGCCATTGTAGCAGATCAGGGTCCATGAAGACCGGAGTAGCAGCTAAGTGTAAATTCTGAAGAATCTCTTTATTTTGCTTTTCCCCTTTCTTTGCGAATGAAGCTTTTAGTCCTGAGCGCATAAACTCGTTGCTCTAGTTCTTGTGCCAGACTTCTGAAACAGAGTGTTGCATAGTAACAATCACGCTTGGGCACCAAAAGTTTGCGTACTTCAATATTTAAGAAATGGGAGGCTAAACTTATGGTCTGGGACCGTATTTGGGCACCTGAACGAATAGGCTTGGAGGAGGGATGTTAGCCGAAGTAACTCCGTTCATCTCTATGGCATTACTCCAAATGCATTTTAGTGCAACTGAGATATTACTTAGGCCCTGATTTATACATTTTTTCCAAAGCACGGAGCACTCAGCAGCAAATATTTACTTCAGTACCAGCTGCTGGGTGTTTTCCTTGATGAAATCTGGCTTTCCTTTGGGAAATTGGAAGAAGCCTGATGGGGAGTTTTCTTTCAACAAACCAGATTATTCTTCTAGGAAAAGTCTACCTTGGAAAGCCTGAAAAAATGTCGAAACTGGAGGAGAATCTATAAACATTTTCTTTCCCTGGGCCTTCATGTCAGGGATCAAGGTTTCCTATCAACATCTAATAATTAATACTTTAATATAAGGAGTTCCATCATTGCTTTGAAGGGACTAACTAGGACATAATTCCTTGACACGTTTGCGAGGGTTTTTTCTTCTCCCCTCCTCCCTCAAGTTATGGAACTATTATACTGGTAGTTTCACTTGCATTTTATTTTTCCTATTGGTTGCCAACTGCTTACTCATAACCCATGTACCTCAAGAGAACTATAATCAGAAGACATCCAGACTAGTTAATGCTATTATCTTCTTAGTAATAATTCATTCCGTAAGTATGGTGTGTTCTCATGCGTGCTTAGACCAAGCATAATAATTATTTTAGGCAAATATCCAAGCTAAGTGAATGGTTTGGAACGACCGGTCTACAAGTTTGTTGCTGTAAAAATTCTGCACAATGCCAATAAATATAGTCACTGACATTCTTTTACGATGGCACAGTCTCACCAGTATTTGCTGAAGCAGTCATTAGCTCACGCTGTGCTGCCTAGGTACCGCAACACGGATATATAGGAAAGCAAATACTCAGTAACTTGGCTGAAGGCCTGCTAAAAAAGTCTTTTGTTTCATAGAAGTTCCTTTCCCTGTTTTTCTCTTTGTTCTTTTTCCTTTTTTTATGTTTCGTTCCTAACAAAATAAAAATGGAGTTGTAGGTGGTATTTCTGTCCGTAGGTAAGCGCTGAAGGAGAGGGCTACAAACAGGAGGAGGGAAGATGCTTCACGGAGCGGTGGCTTGAAATTTTTGACAACGTGGTTATGAGTACGTCCCACATCCTGAGAGCGTTACAGTACTTCAGTTTTACGCTAACATAAGCCCACTGATCAGTACTGCATGAATGTAGAATAACATATTGGTAAATCAAGGATAGCTAGATAAGGCATTAAAAAAAAAGCCCTTAAAGGGCACCTTTCAGCAGAGAAATCTAAATCCAATCCAGCACTTCTTAAAAATGTTGCTTGACAGCTCAGAGTCCTCAGCGTCTGTTCGAGCAGCTGTCACGTTTATTATTCGGTTTGTGGCGCCCCAGTTTTGGGTTATTCATGAGATTTTTTTTTAAGTGACTCATTAGTTTAGGAGCTGTGTTAGGCCATTGGTTTTTGAGAGGTATTTGAATCAGCATAGCTGAATCTGAGTGGTGCTACAGCATAAAATATGAGTAGTTAAGTTTGGTAAGTGCTTAATGAACAGGGTATCGCATATTATATTTCTGTGGGGGCTGTCCTGGGCGCAGGAGATGCTCTGTTTTACATTTTGCGGCACCCCGTCAGAGCCTTTATCGACTTTGGCTGTCTAAATTCCTAGGATTCCCCTTACGCTTGGTGTTGGCGCGTCCCTGGCCTCTTGCAGCAAAGCAGTAAAGGAAGAGCACGTCACGCGGGAGGAGCGCTTCGTGCGTTCATAGAGCACGTTGGCCAGCGCAGCAACGGGAAGAGGCAGTAGCGCTCACCGACTTCGGTGGCAGCTCCAGTGCGGGAGGTTGAATGCCAAGAAGCGCTGGCAGTCCAAGCGTGGTGGGAATACAAAGCTACTTGGTGCTTTTGCTCTCTGCATCGGAGCCGTGGGAGTGTTAGGCGAGCCTTAGATGAGGACTGTTGTAAGCCCGGTGCTGAAGCAAGGAAAAGAGCTGGGTTCAAATACRCATTCGCTTAGAAAACCCTTGTTCAAGGCCCCAGTAAAGGGGGAGGAGGGCTACCTACTTTCTCTGCTTTATAGCAACTGTTGAGTAAACTACTTATCCTTCCCCCAGATTAAATGAGAAACGTACAGAACCTCAAGATGTATTTTGTCGGKTTTTTTTACAGGGTTACTGTGTCTCTCTGTGATTTACAGGATGCCCACTGCAGTTCAGAACTTTCAGGAGGCTCTGCACAGCTTTATATGTGCTGTGCACGTAGATGTCCAGAGCTTCAGGACAGATGAAAGGCTGTATGTGGGTTATCTGCAGTTCTGTACAGCACGTGCCCAGGTGTATTGCCTGTGTCTCATRATGCGGTAGCTATGCGTCTGTAACTGCTGCACCAGCAGTTCTTCTAAAGGCTGAGCAAACTCAGTTCCCTCAGCTTCTCCTCGTACGCCAGGTGGTCCAGCCCCTGGCCACCTTGGTGGCCTCCACTGGACTCGCTCCAGTCTGTCAGTGTATTTCTTGTACTGGACACAGTACTCCAGACGCTATCTGACAAGGCTTGAATAGAGGAAACCGTTCCTCTTCCCTCAACCTGCTGGTTACACTCTTGCTAACACAGCTCTTTCTGCTGTTGGCCTTTGCTGCAGGGTCACCTTGCTGATTCATGTTGAACTTCTTGTCCACCAGGACCTCCAGGTGCTGTTCTGCAAAGTGGCTTTCCAGCCAGTTGTCCCCAGTCTATGCWGGTGCATAGGGTTATTCCATCCCGGATGCTGGACTGTGCCTTTGCCTTTGCTGAACTTAATGACATATTTATCTACCCATTTCTTCAGCACATCTAGGTCCCTCTGAATAGCAGCCCTGCCCTCCAGTGTATTGACCAGTCCCCCAAATTGGCGTCATCTGCGTTCCCATTCAAGAAATGGGACTATGATAACTTTTTCTAGTTTTCCTACCTGCCAGCATGAACGTTGATGTGCAGAAGTCTCTTTGGCACTTTGGTTCCCTCCACTTTCTGCTGTGGTGTGTCTTGGTCCCAGAGGGCAGTTACTATATTGACTTAAGTTACTGTAGATACCCAGCTCAGGTGTGGTTTAAAGAAGCATTCTTAGGATRTACTACATGGCCTAGGTATTACGTGGAGAGAAGAAGATATCTCCAAGGGGGACAAATCAGTGTAGTAGTTATCCACTGAAAGTAGATGGTATAAATGCCCTACGCACATGCGGACAGTGTGTTTATTACTTGTGAGTAATGGAGGAATGCATAGAGACAAATCTCTTTTGAGATCCCAGTGTTGCCTGCATATCACTGATCTCTTCCATGCTGCTGTCTCCCAGCTGTACTTTTGTGTGCCAGACTTTCATCTGACGCTGATGCCTGGGTGAGATTGCACTCATCCTTTAACCTTAGGCACCACGACCTGTGCCAGCTCTAGCAAATGTGCCACGCTAGTGTTGATCGAGATGCTGCGAAGCTGCCTGTGCCTCCTTGCAACGCTTGCTTTCCAGGGCTGGGGGAGACCGAGGATTAAGGTTCATCCAAGTAAAGAGTTCCTGTCCCGCACTGATATCGATTTGGTTGAGCCTGAAATCTGTTTCACTAGTGATTTGGAGGAATATCTTCTTATGTTATATATTTCATGCAGTTTTTGTTCAAGAATCTGGAGTTGTTGGGAGAAGACTTTAATGTTTATATGTTCTAAAATGTGAACATTTTACTGTTTTTAGTTGTCTCTTACTGACRAAACTAATTGCTTTGAAAAGTTTTTCACAAACTCCAGCAGCTATTCATTTGATCCCTTTGGCCTCAGGATTAGCCTGGAGCTAATGAATGTTTTAGCGTGTGCTATACATTAAAAAATAAAAAAACAGATAGAATCGTTTGATTCTTAGATTGGCCAAGCTTGTGGATCCCGTTTCTGTCCCATCTCCTAGTTTTCCTGGGATCTCCTTCTATTCCTGTTTGACTTGTGAGGTTAGTGCTCATCAGAAACAGTCGTAGAGATCCACACTGGTACATTCATATCTTTCTTTTTTGGGCCCAGTATCTTCCCGTTAGAAGCATCCTTTGTCTGACTGCTCTGGGGTGCTGTGAGTGCCCCAGAACAAGGTCGGTTTGGGGAAGCAGCTAACTTTTCAAATATTTTTGATCCAGTTGCTCAGCTGATATAAATCATTTCAGGTCTGTTGATTTTCACATGCCACTTACATAATAGCATTTAGTAAATTTTGAAGTCACGTATGAGTGGGAGTGTCTTAAGTTTATCTGTTGTCAGTCGTTGCATGGTCTCTGAAAGCCTTTTAGTGAAAAATGCTTCTGATAAAATGCGTGGAGCTTCCCTCAGATATACCTAATATTTTAAATGCAGTCCTCCTGGCAACCTGGGATAGCTAAGCAGTTGTATATTTGGCATTGCTTGTGTTTGCACATCATTCTGTAATGGAAGCACACAGTTTTCAGATGAAGGACAGTGAGCGAACGTGTCATTTTAATCTTTTGACCATGTAGATCTTAAGCAACCTTGTAATGGAGGAACTCCTACCTAACCTTCAGACGATGATCCTGCCTAAAATGAAAGGAAAGAGGAACGATAGGAAGCGGGCCTGGTTTGGTGTAAGTACTGATACTTGCAGAGTAGCTGTTTCTCATAGCAACTGTCTATGTGTGCTGCTCCTGATCTGTGCTTATTAATTTAATTTGGTTTTAGATTGTGGAAGAAACATATGGCTTAGTCCAGCAGCAAGTTTCAGAAGAATTAAGTACTTTGAAAGAAGAATGCAGAGATTTTGCAAAAACTCTTGAAGGAACCATTCGCTCAGATATGGATCAGATTCTGAACTCAAAGAACTTCTTGGCTGGAAAAATCAAAGGTTAGTGGGGGAGCATCTGCATTTTGGAGCAGTTCTTTAGTGTTTCCCATTGTGCTGCTCAAATTACCAGATGTCATTGTGTTGAAATGGCTCTTGTGTTTTGCAAATCCAACTGGAGATACTGATTTTCAGAAAACACTTGAAGGCCTTGAGCTTCTGCTGCCTTTGGTGGGAATTGATACCTGTGGCAGCTTTATCTGCGGAAATGCAAAGTCGTCTCAAGTTGGAGCTAAAACTGGCAGGTGTTGAGTGTTCTATTTAGAGTTGCTAATTCTGCTTTCATTTTCACTTGGACAGCCCTTTATAACGAAGATACAGGTTATATGAATAAAATTAGAAGCGTAGTGGTTTTGATCTGATGTTTAGTAATGCTCCACAAAAACAGGTTATGATTAAGTGACAGGTTCTTAGGCTACTAAAGAATACTTAAACCAAAGGGCTTCTTAGATGGTTTAAAAGTAACGTGGAATGAAAAATTATAATTTTACTAAGAATATAAAAGTGAGTGTAAAAAGTAGAGAAAACATTAGTTGATGCTGCTTAAGCTTGCAAACAAGAGCTGGCAATAAACAGCTGAGAATTCAGGAGCTGTTTTGCTAAATCTCAGGAGATCGTGTTGGTATTCCCACATAACAGAGTAGGATGCTTTCACTGAACTGGAAAGTACCAAGTTCAGGTAACTCCTTATACAGTGTATTAAAAGCCGCAACGGCCGTGCTCTGTACAAACCTCCCATTATTTATCAATATTTACAGCTGCTCTTCCTTCTTCTCTCACAGTGCAGGCAACCTGCTAGAGTTCGGTTAGGTGGGGCATGGGAGAAAGTGTTTCACTGTCACTCTTAAAACCATAAAGTGGCCTTTCATCTTTGAGGAGGGATGACTACAGTGAAAAACACTGGGTTGTTTACTCTGTTCTACAGTGGATCAGTTCAGATGACATTTTTCACTATGTCTATTAGTGGCCTAAGATGCATCCACTGTGTTGTCTGCCACTCCAGCCACTGTTTCTGAGCCTGCCCAGAAGTGCTGCACAGAAAATATCCAGCCGTTTCTCACTTCCATCTTGGAGGAGCTCATGGGCCCCGTGAGTTCTGGATTCACCGAAGTCCGCTCGCTCTTTGATAAAGAAGTTAATGAAATCATCCAGAACTTCCAGAAGACAAATGATACCACAAAGTTAAAGGAGGTAAGACATGATTCTGGATTCTTTTACATTGCCACGAGGACTTTCTAGCTAGAACCTAACTGACAGCAGTATTTGCTTTCCTGGGTTGTAGTATGTTAGTGCTTGTTTTTGTCATCTAAAAAGTCATATGATATTTGTGCCTGTGGAGTGTAGGTATCAGAATTTGTTTAGGGCCACTGTTACCCTCTATATTAAAAATTCAACCCTGGTTGCTTACTCTCTAAACCTGTTCTTCCCCCGTTGCAATGCAGAACGTGGACCAGCTTATGACCCTACCGTTCAACTCTGTGAAAATGGAGCCTTGTTACCTGAAAGTGAACCTCCTCCAGGAACTGCTTCAAGACCTCAAGAGTCGCTTCAAGGTCTATCACATTGATTTTGTGGTTCAGAGGACACAGAACTTCATGCAAGAGGTACTGTAATATCTAGTTTTTCCTTCTGGAAAAATCCTACCTGGAACAGGTTAGGTTTGTCCTTCTTACTCGCTTCAAAGTAATCTTGATAAAAAGCTGTGCAAGAGGCTGGAATATATCTTAAAGTACAGATAGCAAAACCTAATAAAACCACAGTTAGAAGCTCAGTTTCATATTTATATTTAGGAGGTTGAGCGTGCGTGTCTTTCAGTACAGCACCATAGTTTTGGATAAATCATCTCTTCATCTGAACCTTGAAGTTGTGAACTCTTAGTGTTTCAGCGCTCAAGGAAGTTGTGCTTGTACCAACAGGGTGGCTAAAAATCTGCCTGATTGCATTCTCAAGGGTTGATTTTTCAGGAAAGATCTTAAATTTATTTTTACAAGAATGTAACGTCTCCTCCTTTGGTAGTTTGGTCTCTCATTAATACTAATTAAGGCAGTTAGTGCTAGTAGAAATAGGCAATTGCTTGGACGCTGATGACATCTCAGGATATACCTGCATTTAGATGCTTTAACCAAGTTCAGTTTTCATCTGAATGCTTGAAGTGACTACATCATTGGGACGAAGAAGGAACCATCTTGTCTCTTTTTCCTTTCCAGTGTGTATTTGTAAAGGCTTTAATTTTGTTTTGCTTTTATTTCTTCTGGATGCCTGGCCAGAAATCTATTAGGAGCTGGCCAGTTGCTTCTTTCGATTGCCAGAGTGCAGGGCAGAGGAGGCCTTGTAGCTCTATGTTGAATTCTGCGATTCTGGTCAGTAGTTGAGAAACTAAATAGTTCATCGTATGGTCTCATGAAACGGGAYTGGTCCAGTTCTGTGGAGTGGGAATCATGACTACGGAAATCGAGCCTCTAGCACAGTGCTGGGTTAGGGCTTTCCTAAAAGCAGCTCTTCTGAGAACAGGAATGATCAGCAGCCACAGAATTATTCAGAAATAAAATTCTGTTTTCATGACTGGTCTTTCAGGAGACCATTCCAAAATGCTGCTCAAATAAAATGTCTTTAAGTGAAGACCATGCATAAAAATGAAGAAGTATGCAGAAAAYACATCCCTCACAAGCCAAGTTTTTTCTGAAGGGAACATGAGTCAAAGTTTATAGTAAATAACTTAAATGAGAGTACAGGTTATTCTGCCAATGCTATTATTGCTCCTCTCTCTTTAAAAGGCTGTGATTTTTCTCATAAAAATAGTAAGTATAGTTTCACTTTGTGTCAGTGGACATGTAGTATCTGTTCTATTAACAAGTAGGGTCTGGAGTGTCTGAGGTCATGTTGTCTTAATTTAAAAGAAGCCCTCGGCTTTATCCTAACTCACTTGGCCGGAACCAGGTGGTTGGAATAGGCTTCCTTCTCTGAATGTACAGTTAAGGGCTTGAAAGGTTGGCATCCCCTAGTGCCCAGTTTTCTGGAATTGGGGAGCTAAATGCTCAGCTGACGTAAATAAGACAGCTCCAATGACTTAGCTAGAGCTATGCCAATTTCTGATTTGGTCTAAATAAAAAATCAGATAAAAGGTGAGTACTTAATCTTAAATTAGCCTCAGATGCAATGCTAAAATTGTTCCTGTCTTTTTTTCTTTGCGACCAAGGTCTTGCAGTGCATAAGCCTTTACTGTATGGCCTTCTGATGCATGCACAAATCTTCTCCGTTTCCATGTACCAATACAGTTTGTATAATCTAATCCCATGTTAGCTGCAAAGTTAGTTATAAAAATTGCTCTTCAAAATTTGTCATGGCTTATATTCATTCATAAAAATATTACTAACCAGGGAGGAAATAAAAGCGTGTCTTATCCATAAGCATGTACATATTCATTTACAAACCACAAAAAGATCTCTGAGTAGCATACAGCTATCTGTGCAGATTGACTTGGATGTGTCTGAGCGATGCAAAGGAAGACACAGCAGGATCGACGGCTTCCTGTAGATGCCTCTGTACTTCTCCAATAAGAATATATTAAAATCTGAATGGAAACACCTAGCTAAAAGATGCAAACTTTCATTATGTAGAAATAATTAACACCTGCAGAACTGTTTTTCTGAAATATGTTTTCAGAGTAAGGAGTTAATTTTTAATGAGTCACTGGATAACCTGAAAATAGGGCAAACACCAGCCTAATAATTCAATGAGAAATTATTGCACTCTGTGAGATGAGCCTTCAAAGTACTTTTGCTAGTATATATTATTTCACTTAGAAAACTAGGCTGAATTGTACCAGCAAAACCACAATTTTTGGACAAAATAGGTTGAATCTACATTGGATAAATTTGGTGATACTACTGTTTGTTTAGTTATAGCAGCAGCACTTTCTGGTGTTGACCTGACTCTAAACTTAAGATAGAAGCTGAGCTCATTTCATTTTCTTGTTTTCTTCCATGAGTGTAACATATTCTTCTTTTTGTTTTCCAATTCTAAAATAAAATATTGAAATCTAAAATAAACAAGGCTTTTCTTCCCCTTCCACAATCATTTTAAGTACTTGAAAACATTTATTGGTTTTAAGCAGATTATTCTTTCTCCATTTCACCTTCTCAAAAATGCAATTTAAATTAACAGTTGCATTTATCATATTTCTTTATGTATGTAGGAATTTTCTGTTACTGGAAAACTATGTTTCATAAGCCTTGATCTTTAACAAATTTTTATTATTATTCTTAGCTGATGGAAAATGCAGTTTATACTTTTGAGCAGTTGTTCTCTCCAAGTCGCCAAGCCGACTCAGCGAAAGTTGCAACAACCATTGAAAAAGTCAAGCTGAGAGTACTGAAGGTAAATATTATTGCAGCGTTTGTTCAGGAAAGCCTGCTTTTTAGGAAACTGAGAATATCTTTTACGTGAATTTATTTCAGTATTTGAAAGAAGAAATGTCTTACCATCCAGTGGAAAGTGTTGATTTGGTGGCACTTAGCAGATGCCTAGATGGCCATGTGAAGTGAAAAATTAGTGGAAAAATAGGATCTTTTATTTAAAGTAAATGACTTGAGGTAGCAGTAAGAGCAACTTTGGAGATGCTAACTAATCTTCGTAATTTGGAGGGTAAAACCTAGTTCTGGGCAGACAGCTGTGAAAATGTATACATGTGCAGTCCTATTAACTGCAATTAAATCAGATGGAGATGACCTAGGCAAATCATTTTACGTTAGTTGTATAATTAGCCTGCCCCTAGTATTTCAGTTAGCCTCAGAAGAGGCATCACACAAAACCTAATCTCTCAGGATTTTTGCAAAAGCTGAAATAATCTGCATGGGAATTCAAACCCTGAGCGCTCCTGCCATGTGCTGTTCTTTGGGATTTGCCTATCACCAGTTACAGGTCAACAAGAACCAGTTCCTCCTGTTAATGATTAATGGCGCCAAACGCATTTTGGTTTGTTTCTCTTTTTGTCTGTTTTTGACAGCAATATGATTATGACAGCAGCACTGTCCGGAAGAAGATATTTCAAGAAGCACTGATACAGATTACTTTGCCCACAATGCAGAAGACGCTGGCTTCAACATGCAAACCAGTAGGTTGCATTACTGCTGTGTGGTTAAAAAGAGAATAATAAAAGGCAGGGAGGGATTAACACCTTGGCAGTAAATCCTAAACTATGTAAAGCTGTTTTCCCTCAGGGAGCCACGTAGATTGGCTGCCTGCTTGGCCAAATGATGCTTACATTTGCCAGTTTGTGCATTGATGTGGCAGGATGAGAGATGTGGAGTCCAGTGCAGATTTCAGGAAACAGGGAAACTGTATATACAACTTTCTCAAAGATTGTTGCAAACCTGTGCCCCCTCCTGGTTTTATTTCTTCCTTAGACATCTGGAGTCCCCTCAAACCACACTCTTCTCCATATCCGACAGTCATGACTGTAGGTTATGAGCCTGTCCTTGGACTGGCAGCCCTGCTGAAATCCCAGCAGGCAGCAATTTGGTTGCTCAGAGAGGGAGCTTTCCTCTTGAGTGGAGCCCAGCGGATCTGCTGTGATATACGCAGCTCCCCTGACGACTCCCTTCCATGCCGAGGGCCAGCTTCGGCCGCAGACACTGCTATCAAAGTTTCATGGAGATGTAATCAGTGTGGCTACGTCAGGGGCCAGTCCTTGTGTTCATGTGGCCTCAAAATAAAGAGTTGGCTCCAAATAAGTAGTCTTTCACTGGGATTTGCCATGGGCTTCACGTGGAGCCCTTCTTGCAGGCCGTGCATGCATAACCTCTTGCAGTTTCATTGTACCTGCTGAAAGGTTACTACTGCGCTAAACCATACCGACCTCTCTGCCCTTTTGTTTCGCTGATGTTCAGCGGTTCCCCCTGGCTCTAAGCTGTCACCCCCACTGCTGCTCGCCGCTCATGCTGATCCTCTCTCGCTTGTTTCAGGTTTCAAAAGCAATTTAAAAAACAAGTATTTTGTCARGTTACACCTGGGAGTCTTTGAGGATGGAACATCAAAATTTATGACTTCAGAAAATATATTCAAAATTGCTCTCTTCTGTATGTCATTCTGCTTTCTTTCATATCCCCAGAATAATAGTCTTTACTGTCTGCAGTGTCAGCAGTACCTTCAAGGCATGGTGTCTGCACATAGGAGCAAGAAAGGGAACAAAAGCATGTCATCGCCTTGAATATACTGGAGAGTGGAGTCCCATATGCTGTCCCTGTTGGACAGGGATGGAGGAAGCAGTGATGGGGCAAGCTTCCTGCAAGCCTTTTGCCTCTGTGCCTCTGCACAGATTAGCAGCCAGCTCTGGAAGCAACCATGTAGCGTAGTTTACCTGCCCCTTCAAGCCTTGACCTCCTACTAGAAAACCAACACAGATGTTTGTGTGAAGGGTCCTCTGTTAGATGTGCGCAGAGGTCACTTCACTTACTTACTTTTTATAGACCACCAAGCAGCTTCCTTGTGCTAATGACTCAATTATTGTCTAGACATAAACTATTACATATAAATCAGTAAGCTAAAAATGTTACACGCCTATTAAAAAAACAAAACCCCTGTTATCTCCCATGCTCACCGTGAATTTGCCTCCCAGGACAAACAATGACTGAAGCACTTCCTCACCAGCTATTTATATCAGAATTATTTATTATGGTGCAGATGGCAATGATCTATAGTGCTTATAAATGTAACTGTAGTGCAAAAATACTGTTGATAAGTGCCTAATAAATTGTGAACATATATAGTTCATTTAGTCATAGTTTGAACAGTTCACCTCAAGAGACGGCAAGGAGCATTACAAGACCTGCTAGATGGCATCTCCAAGGCTGYCTGTTGAAGTAGGACACTCAGTATGCCTTAGCGACACTTTTTATTTCTGTTCCTTTCTTGTGTGCCTGCACAGGAGCTGCAGAAATACGAACAGTTCATTTTTGCTGATTACACTAGTGTGATCCAAGTAGAGAATGTCTATGAGGAGATTTTGTATCAGACACTGCTTGAAGAAACCCTGAAAGGTAAGAATACTTTTGAGGTGACAGTAACAACAGTCAGACCAACGGCCTGTGAGCTCTTGCTTCAGGGCTTTCAAGAGCCTTAACCTGGCTACTTCAGGTGCAGATCCCAGCTTTCCCAAAGATTCGCAGTTAAGATGCTTCCATGTTTGGGTTCAGCTCATTAAAGAAGCGTGGCAAGCCCATAAATCTGAATCCATATGGAAACTTTACTAAGCTTGGGATACTCAAAGTGATTTCTAACAAAATAATTATGCCACCTTTATTTCTTCTTGACTCCATGGGCCAAGGAGTGAAGTTATGCTCAGAATTTGGTATTTGCAAAGACTTGGTGACATCTAATGGCAGTGAAAATGAATTTCCCAAAATAAAACGTACTGCTGGATGCACTTTCCAGTAAATCACTGACGCCAATGCAGTATGCTCTGCAGATCTCTCTGTTTTTATGTCAGAAAATAAAACCATTCCTGGTGGTGTAAAATACTTGTATCTCCTTGTTTCTGTCTGTCTGTGTATACATAAGATAAAAGACAAGCCTCTGTATTCCACAAGAAGTTTTAATAGCCCCTTTGTGGCACTACCCTTCCAAAATCTCAGTATAATAATTAATGTAATGAACACACTTTTATTCATACGTTCAGTGTAAATAGTTTTATATTTAAACAGTACCTTTGTGCATTSTGGACTCTCTGCTAGTTTTCTATTACAGCAATGGCAGGCTTAGGTCAGTATTGAAGTTCCATTATTCAAAACAAATAAAATAAAATGTAAACCAAAAACAAGTGGAAAATTAATATTATCTGTAACATTAGAATGCATGACATTAGAAACTCAGGAAAATAATGTATCTTCTTCTAACGTACCTCTGTCAGTCTTTTCAAAACAGTTTGTTTCTTCTGTTTTACTTAGTAATAAAAGAAGCTGCCATTCTGAAGAAACACAACCTCTTTGAAGATAACTTGAATTTGCCTTGCGAAAGTGTGTCCAGTTTAACTGACTTGAAGACTCCTTCAGGATCAGCTCAAACCACTCCTGCTAAGAAGCCTTCCAGCACCAGAGCAGAAATATCAGATACTGAAACTCAAAGTGATGAAACACTCATTGTGACTGAAAAAATTTCTTGGGAGAAGGATCGTGGTGATGGAAAGTCATTAGACAAAGAGGCAGTGGTTCCCGTCAATGTGGCTGATAATCAGGCAAGCACAAGCGAAAAAGTGATCGTTACAGACAGCAGTGAAAAACAGGATTCTCCTCCATATACTCCTAAGAAACAAGAAGCTGCAGAGGAAAAATTAACTTCCCAGAATGAAGATACAGAGAAAGCTGAGTTTGTGGAGAAAGAACTTAAGATACAGCAAGGAGCTGTGGAGGAAAAAGTAACTTCTGAGACTGAAACTACAGTGAAAATAAATTTTGGAGCCAGCACTGAAACAGAATATAAGGTACATGAAGGAGTAGTGGAGAAAACGGTCACTTCTGGGAGTAAAAAGGCAACAGAAGCTGAGCTCGTAGGCGACATGGAAAAAGAAAGCAAAGTACAGGAAGAAGTTGTGGAGGTAAAGTTAACTTCCCCACATGATAATGTAGTAGAAGCAGAAATTTTAGCGAATGCTGAAAAGAAAACACAGGTAGAAGAAGGGGTTATGGAAGAATTGCCTCAGAATGAAAATGCAGTAGGGTTTGGAGAGGATAGTAAAAAAGAAAGCAAGAACCAAGGAGAGATCGCTGAGGAAAGGGTTACTTCACAGAATGAAAACACAGTGAAAGGAGGGGTTGGAGATAGGCCTGAAAAAGAAAGCAAGTCAGCAGAAGAGAGTGTTAAACCTCTTGATGATGTGAATGAGATAAGGAGTTTGCTGATGGTAACAGTTGAATTACCAGCAGATACTCCATGTGAGAACAGAAAAGAGATTCATGAGTGTGAGGCTTTAAAGTTGCAGGAGCATGATAACGGAAATAATGAGCTGAGCAAAATTATTGCAGCAGAAAGTCAGGTAAGCCAGATGATGAATAAAGATGCAGAGTGCACAGAGCTCAGGGGGGACCGGTTATCTCCATCCAGTTCAGGGACAGACGGTACAAATGTAGTGAATGTGTCGGAGAGGGTCTGCAATATGGCACAAGCAGAATGGTTGGTGGAAATCTCTGATAAACCTCAAGAGGTAAAGGCAGAAATGGAGAGCGACCAAAGTGTTTGGTACACAGGCGTGGGAAGCTGTGAAAGCAAGAGATTGCAACCAGAGGAACACACTGAAAACATGTCTGAAGACAAAAGATTAGATGTGGAGGAAGGGGGAGCAAGGAATAGTCACACTGCGCCAGTGGAAGTAGGGACTGAGAGCTTTTTTCCTAATCCTGCTGAAAATGCAGACATAACACAAGGGCCCATTTTGAAAACACAAGACCCAAGAACAGAACCGATAGACGTGCCAGTTCCTTCTGTGCTGGAGCAGGGCGAAGTTAGCGCCGTCCAGGTCACAGGAGATGCTAAGTCTGGTGAGGGTGAAGGGAAGCCAGCAGATGAATCATCTTCACATGCTGAAATTAAAAGTGCAGAGGAGATTTTCACAGAAGAAAACAGGGAAGATAGTTCTGTCCAGCAAAATTCTGAAGAATAAGAAGCATTTTTCAGTCCGGCCCTCTAGGATTTATTCACTTCAGTAGCCCCTATTTAATCATGAATACTTGTTTAAGTTGGGGCTGGAGGAGATGATGGACTCTAGTGTGGTGCTTCCCACTCTTGCAGTTTTGTGACAGATCCCTTCCTAAGTGATGGATGATTGGTTTCCTTTTCGCTTCAAGCCCTTGCTCTTTAAAATCAGGTTACTATTTGGGAACCTCATCTTTCTCTTAAAATTTGCTACCTTTTATGGTTATAGAAAAAAGTTTGAAAATGTGACCACTGAATGCTTCAAAAGCAACTCGCCCCCCAGCTACAAACTTTTTTCTTTTTTTAACAACTTCACTGTTCTTAGGTTCTTTAGCAGGGACTAGCTCATGATTTTTAAATGCATGGATTTGACAGCAACATTATGATTGTTAGGTGGTTGGTGCATAAGTTGTTATTCAAGGATGCTTTTAGTATTTGCATGCAGTATATGGGAAATAAATAACGTTTTTAGTAGTTAGACAGGAACCGAATAGTTAATTTGGTAGATTGCTCAAAAGCCACATTTTATGCAAACTCTGGAAACTTATTACTTAATTATTTTAAAGTATTGACAGATATGAAAGACAAAGAAGTGTTCTGATTTTTTTTTCTTATTGTGATATTTAAAATGGGAAAAACATGGGAGCAGGTTTCTCAATCCCACTCTGCACTTCTGGGTTATTTAGCCTTCCAGAGCACTTTACAGCTGTTCTATTTTATTTTATGGAAGGGAAAGATGCGAATGTTTACAATAACTATAATCATTGGGTAGCATCTTTCTGGCATACTTCCCACCATAAAATATATTCACTTACTGCTATCTAATACATAATATTAAGAGTCCTGCCATGCGTATTCTCACTGACTTCAGTTACATCACCCCAGTTTTGTAGGCCTTGGCAGTGGCTTTTAGGTGCGTAAGCTACATCGTAAATTGCAAAAATTATGAAATATCATAATCATTGTATATAACCTCTAAAGCAGATATTCATTGAAGCAGAAAGCAGCTAAGGCTTATTCACCTAGATTTTGGAGGGCAGAATCACTTTTCAGAAGCAGTTACTAAAATGAGACGTACTGTTTTCATATCTAGTATATTATTGTCCACAACATCAAATTGTGATCTATGCACAAAGTTGCATATATGCGTTATCTGTGCACCCAGTATAAAGACTTTGTGCACAGAAAAGCTTGGAAGTGAAAAATAGTATTTTAATAAATCGGGCATGCAAACTAGCCATGCACTTTAGAGGTCAGTTTAAGGCACCTTAAAAATCTGGCCTAGAGCTTCAGACTATTTCTGAATAAAAATAATACAGTCCAGGACAGCTAAAATTAATTATAAATACAGTAAGTAAGGACTGCAGAATTGCACCCATAAAGAGATGGGAAGAAATTAAATCCCAAGAGTCCTGCGAAATAACAGAGTCCTGATATTTGTTGGCATTTAACTTTAACTAACTGTGTAAAGTCTATTATTTAATGCTATCAAATATTCTATAATACTAACAGAGTGGTGACACTAGAGGAATAGGCAAATATTACTGCATAAGGATGGAACGTTGTTGAGTAACTTGACCAACCRGAACGTCACTGTTGTAAAATAAATGCAGCTACTATTTATTCCTAAAACCCTRTTGTGGTACACAAACATTGACATCATGTACATTTTCCTTGCAAAAGTAGTTTTGAATAGTGTCCTCCTTGTATTTAATGTGAAAATACTCATCTGCAAACACACACACAAACCACTGTCAGCTAATTTCTTACAAATCATTACTTATTTCTAATTGGTACTGCACATAAGTGACTTCAAATTTAGCATATGTGCCTTATAGCTAATCAGTAGCGTATTTTAGCCATGTCATGGAATATGGGACATGAATATTTTCAGTATGGTGTTCTGTATGAAAGAGGAACAGTAGGACAGCAACAGTTATTCTCTGCAAAAAAGGCTGCATTCTTCTGCTAAAGCTATTCAGCACTAATATGAATTAGATATATCTTGTACATATACAGTACAAAAAGGATTTAGCATAACCGTTCTCATCAAAGTAATTTTTGAGTTATTCCTGTGGCAGACTTAGATCTGGGGAACATTTTTCTGTACATACTTAATAATTTAGCTGTTGAATACAAAAATGCTCAGTATATTTGTTTTTCACGAGGAGAATGGGAAGGAACTGAGAAGATTTATCTTGTACATCCCCTTGCGTTCTGCAAATTTAAGTTGATCGTTGCTAGGGGGTTGATTTTTGCCTTTGTGTACATTTTCCTGGTTTTCCGTATGTTCAGGCGATTGTGGATGGATACAATAGCGCTCTTTTCCTTAACGAGACTGGGAATAATAAACACGTGCATTATTTAGGTAGAAGTGACAACAACTTAGAGGTCGGTGGACCAGGCGGGGAAAAACAAGTCCACTGGTGGGTCAATAATTTTTGTAGCTTCCTCGAGGTTTCCTACAGTTATCTCTAATGAACACCTTCGTTTTGTAAACTAGGAACAATAATGAGTGATCCTCCCCAGGCGGAGGGGTAGAAGTGCTTTGGGGAAGAAAGCCGCGTTTCCGGGCGGTGTTTGTGTCCTCGCTGTTGTATGTCCTGCGGTTGCCCGTTTTAAGGAACAGGACGTGAAACACAGTGTATCTTGCATATAACTTTGTAATAACCGCTTATAATGACAATAAAATAAGCTCTTCCCTTCCACTGCTGGAGTCCGGAGGGTTTTTTCTTTTCTTTCTTGCGTTTTAAATAATGTGATTGCGGGTATGTGGATGCAGAGTGCCCCTCGGGTGGCGGCGGCACCTGCCCGGCCCGGGGGCCGGTTTCCTTCACCCCGCGTTGAGTTCCCCCCCCTCCTTCTCGCCACCACATTAAAAGAAGACGCGCTGGGAGGGCGGCGGCGCGGCCATGGCGGCGCCCCCTCAGCGGGCAGAAACTACAGCCCCCAGGGGGCGCCCGCCCCAACCCCGCGGCGGAGGGGGTGGGAAATGGCCGCGGCGGGCGGGCGGGGCATGCTGGGAGCTGTAGTCCGGCCGCTGCCGCGCGTGCGCCCAGCGCTCCCCTCCGGCCGGGGCGAGGGCGGGGACCGCCCCTCCTTTTG
>NW_020447198.1:1165993-1191568 GCF_003343035.1 Apteryx rowi | reverse complement strand
CGGCGGCGGCCGGGCCTGGGCGGAGAGCGGCGGCTCCTGCGGCCTGCGCGGGCAGTTGCCCCCCGGGCCGGCCGTGGTGCGGGTCTCCCCCCGGGGACCTGGGGCGGCCCTGCCTGCCGGGGCGGCTCGGAGCCCCCGAAACCTGCGGCGGGGCTCGCCGGTAGCGGCGGGGACACGCGATGGGAGGTAAATCTAAACCCGTACTCTCCTGGGCCGGGTCTCCGGAGCACGGGCGTGTTTGAGGCTCATTAAAAGCAGGTAAATGTTTACGTGTATGCTTGCCTAGTGCTTAATGAGGTAAATCACTTCGGTCCCCCCTTTATGCGCTTGTAAGAAGCTGCTCCTCTTTAAATAGGGCTTTTAGTTGAAGGGTAAGGACCGCAATGCCAGTGACAGAAAGTGTGTTCTGCTGCACAGAGCAGGGGGTTTTGAGACAGACGTGTAATCGAGCATATCGTGATTTTGGTCTAGTACTGGGGCAGTTTCATCATCATCATGCAGGATGGAGATGCAAAAAGTCTGTTGGAGAAACACTGGAGACTTACACGGTTATCAATCATTAGATATAAGTCCATATTTAACTCTAATAATGTTTGCAATTAGTGTTGGGGTTTTTTTTCATCTTGGGATCTCTGAATACTTGGAATATACGATATCTTGTGTGTTTTCCTTAAGTGACTACAGCAGGCATTTAAACTTTATTCACTGATTGGTTTAAAATGTTTGTGCTCATGACTTGTACTCAGCATGTCCTCTGATGCCCCAGGAATATATGCAAGTGGTGTGTTTCCACTGTCTGTATTTTGGGGGCTCTGAGCTGGGTCATTCATGAATAATAGCAGGTAATCTGTGTATTTGTGTAATGGCAAGGTCATATCAGTCACAGAATTCTCCCAGAGCAAGCTTTATACATATAGGTAAACATATACAGAGACATAAAAGTTGTTTTTTTTTTTTTATATGAGAAATTACTGAATATAGTATGCTTAGTTCAGTTGTGCAACTGGACCTGGTGCTCTTGTGCGAAACCCTGGGGTTTTGTCTGCCGCAACAGATCCCAGAACTGCAGACTAGATATAGTCAGTAAAGTGCCTGTAAAAAGCATCACAAGATATAATATTGTGTTCTTTAGATTACTTCCTTATTAGATTTGCGAAGTTAAAATTACTTTTTAAATTTCCAAGTCACTGAACTGAATCAGATGTTTGGAATATAATTGTGTTCTTGCCTCTTTTATGTTCAGTCTCACGTGCAGAGATTTTGAGTTATGTTGATGTTAGTTTAGAGATTAGCATGCTCTTTTGCCTASTGGGGCTTTTCAGTAAAACAGTTAGGTATGATGGGAAGCAGTACTCTCTGACTCTCTCTCAAAAAAAACCCAACAACCCCAAAACCAAACTAGTGCTGTTTTATATAGTAGCATTTCTCACCTTGACTGCTTTTCAAACATGTAAAATAAATGTATTTTATAAGGGTTTTCTTTGGATTTATTTGCCAAGATTTCAAATGTGAGGAAGAGGTATACATAGTAAGCCTTTTCCAAATCATGGATAGGAGTTTATGCTGTGTCAGTTGGTTTTAGTATCGGTGATTACAAGAAGAATGTAATTCTGTTTGCTGTTTTTTGCTGAGCAAGGAATGTATCCCATTTCTAGCTTTTCTAGCTTTGATGTGTTGGTGACATCTACAGCTATTTAAGAGGAAGCACAGGAGGTTGAATGAGAGTCCCCATGTGTGAAACACTTAATTTCATGTTAGTTGAAGAAATAGTCTTTTTTTTCCTGCAGTGAATGAAAGTAACTGAATTGGGAGAAATTATTTTGCCTTATTTCATTTACTTGATCAGAGTACATTAGTAGTGGACCTGTTACTGGTTTTCAGATATATAGATTTCAGTATAGTACAGCTTGCTGTGTTAAGATGGCATGTGAAAGGAATATTATGAGGCAGACTGCTAATTTTAAAAAATTTTTTATTTCAGAAACCAAGTGCTGGAAATGTTTGATCATGCATATACCAATTATATGGTAAGTAAAATACTGTTTGTTTAATTTTTTTCAGAATTGTTTGTTATTATTGACATGGGAGGGAAAGCAACCTACAGAACATGCTGAAGGAATAGCAGGGAGGTGGGAGGGGAAAAACAAAGCTAAAATAAATAAGAGCGCCTGTATATTGCTTCCAAGAAGAGCAGTGATAGCTCAGAATTGCCAACAGTAACTCTGTTAATCTGTGCCTGATCTTTCCTCAAACTGGTTTGTGTTGCATTACTGAAGAGGAAAACTGCTCATAATCTAAACATTTTGGTTTGAAATTCCAGACTCTCAAAACTATTGAAAAAGCAAATTCAAATATGTAATATATGTCTCCTGTAGTAAGATAAGTTAGATGCAGTTTGGTAGCTCTTTTACAAACCAATAATAATTGACACGAACAAAAAGGGGGTTTTGATGTCATGTCTACAGTACGTACCCTCTTCTAAGTATGTGACTGTCATATGACAGTGAGGCACATTTGCTATGATTTCTTTTAATGTGGCTTGTGATTTTCTGTGCGAAACAGTTTGTGGTTTCTTTCAGGCGTGGTCGTGTTCTGGAGTCTAATCAACCTTGAAATACGTTAGCTTAGTTTAGATGTATTCCAGAATAAAGAGTTGTTTTACCTAAAGAAGACTGGCTTTCCTCAAGTGACAGTTACTTTCAAGTACACTATCAGCAATACATTTCTGAGGAGAAACTGTAGATGTGAAAAATATGAAATATTTATTCTTACCAAGTTTATGTTAACAGGTTTTCTTGTATGTTCTTTGCAGCTGTTGCAGCAGAAACCTTTTTTCTTTTTTTTTTCCAAGTTGCACAAGCTCCCACATGACAAACTGCTGTCTTTTGAAAATACCTTGCCACATGTCCCAGTTTCTCCTTTATGATTTAACTCTTGAGGCTTAAAAGCTAGTGAAGCATGTGAGTTGCTTATTTATAGTGTGTGAGAGTTATAGAATTAATAGATGGAGAGTCAAGATTATTTTAAAAATTGGTGCAGTTGACTTTTTTTTTTWAAACTTTAACTCTTGCTTTTGACATCTTAACTTGACATCAGGCTTCTTGGTGATGATTTGAAGCTAATTACTTGAGACTTGATTCCTTAGAAATGCTTCGCTTTGTCTGTTTCCCATGGCTATCTGAAGTAAAAACCTGTACGTATTTGGCAAAGTTGGGTAAAAAGTTTCATGCAGGTAGAAAGGATCTGTTCATTGTGGTAAATTAGAAACTTGTTTGGTATCTTGCTACATCTGTAGGAAGAAAATTCTAGATGAAAGGGAAGAATGACTTAAGCTATCCTGGAAACTTAGAAGCCAAAAGGATATTTATTTGCCACGTATGCTCGAACACTAATCAAACAGAGAAATGTGACTTGTTTGTTTAAAGTCAAAGGAAAGATTAGGGTGCACGACTTATTCCAACAGCAAGAAAATTAAGTGTTTTTTACGGTTGCTTTTGAAACAGACAGCTGATTTTCTGTTTCTATTAATACGTATTTTAGACATAAGTAGCTAGAAGACTGAAAATTCGTGTTTGCATGCAAGGGGGAAACTCCCCAGTCTTTTTTTCAGACCTTAGCAGGAATTTTGAGCAGAAAGCTGCTTTTTTCGTTGTTGTTCTTCTTCAGCAACGTTTCTGATAAACAAGAGGGTTTTTTCTTTACAGTCAGAAAGAATATTTGAGCATGTCTTCCACATTAGACTAGGAAGTATTTCTTGGTATACAGCACTAATAGCAATTTTCTTTTTCTTTTTTTCAAATACAATACTGCTATGAATTTACAGTCTTGACCTTAAGAAATATGATTATCCATTCTATCAGAATGTGTAGAAACTCCAGAATATCTATTGAGCTATGTAGTATAATATTCTCCAGAAATATGTTGATTGTAACATTTGTGCTGTATTTTGTATTTAATGTCTTTGTATTCCCTTTGAGGTTACTTGAACTGGAAAAGTTACAAGTTTAGGAAATCACTTGACCCAGTAACCTTCAATGCTCTAGATAGAGACTAARTGAACTTCTATTTTTTTCAAAATGTTTCTAGTTCCTTTATGATATTTTAAGACTAAAAAAGTTAGAAGAGCAAAAAATTAGAAGGAAAGAAGACCAAAAAATTAGTCTTTCTTCTCCAGAATTTTTCGTCACCTTTTCTCCATAATTTAAGCCAGTGATCTTAATTTTGACATTGCTTTTGCCTTGTAGTTCTTTGATCTTTTTTTTCTGAACACTTTTCACAGATATTCAGAAGTATCCAAACTGTATTCAGATGATCTAGATTTTGGCTTTTGTAGTTGAACTTGATGAGAACGAAGAATTGTGCAAAGACCATAATACTTGGCCGGGGGAATGATAGGGAAACAAACCATCACTTTCAAAAGAAATTGCTGTAAGAGCCGTTTATTTATAGAAGAGCATTCCTTCTTTTCCGCTCTATTCCATGTTTGAATATAGAATTTTTTGTACTGTGTGTTTGGAAGGATATTGAATGTGCTTTTTTGCAGATTCAGCTTCTGTAATTAAACTTTTTTATTATGTAGGATGTTAGTTACCATGCTAAATGTAAAATTAGATAGCACCGGTTTCCTGATGGAACCAAAAGAGAGGCACTCCAACCCGGGCCTCTCACCTTGGGCTTCTAACAGAGGCGATTTCTTGTGTGATTGTTGAAGTTGGATATATCTAAGATTTATCTTTCTTAATGTCATTGGCGACTCTTACAGTAAACCTCTCATATTTCACAGTGATGAATTTTTGTATTTGTACATATTTCCTCTGATTTCCCATTTTGGTGGTAGTTTAAAACTAAAAAACTTGCGCTGACTTGGCTGGAAGTAGGAATAGGCATCTTATTTGGTATGCTTGACTTAGGCAGTGGTGATGCTTTTGTTAATTCTGCCCGAGTGAGGAGAAATAAATAATGTTACTATGCAACTAGGCAGCTTGCTTTGCAGCTTGCTTTTCTAGAATTGTGGAAAAGTGACTATGGCTTTTCATTTTAAAAAAAAAGTAGCAATGTCACTCTCCTAAAAACTTTGTCCAAGGCTCAGTCTTCACGGGCTGCTTTTTTTTGGTGTGTGTGTGTGTGTGACTGTGATCCTTTCTTATATATTGCATAGTGATTTACCAATGTTTTATTATTTTACCTTCTAAGACAATTCTCTTATCTGTCACCGACTGTGACTGAGTTACTTAAGTTCTGTTGGAAATGTTTCCAAAGTGACTTTAAAATCTAATTCCCACTCATTTTCTGTGAAGTATCAGCCGCTTGATAATGCCTGTGTTAGTTTTAGGCCTTCAGCTCATCTTTGAGATAATCTCTGCCTAAGAAACATTGTAGGAAATGTTGTGTGTGCCTTGTTGCAGGAATTGCAACTGATTTAATTGGTGATCAAATTAATTGGTGATTTGGGGGGGGAGGCAGACAAGGTGGACCACCCCAGACCGCCCCATCTGGACCATTAGTTGGTCCAGACTTCTTTGGGAGATTGGCGAGAAAGAGGAAGAGAAAAAGGTTTCACGGCTCTGTTTACAGTTTAATCATTGTCAGCTAGTCATGTGTGTTTTTTTTCCTGAAGTATAGGCTTTCTTTTAATGAACTATGAAGATTTAATGAAATGGCTATAACAGTTACTACCTTACTCACCTCCTTGTTCATTTGTTTCCCTACAGGAACATGCGTATCCTGCTGATGAACTCATGCCTTTAACTTGTCGTGGACGAGTACGGGGTCAGGAGCCGAGTCGAGGGGATGTAGATGATGCCTTGGGAAAGTTAGTGTTTGAAACAGTTTCTGTCTCTCATAAACCTCTAGGAATCTTAGCACAATTTGCAGCGCACAGAACTTGTTTTTTTTTACAACTGATATGTGCAGAAACTTATATTTATTGAAATTCTATGGGTTCTATTATTTCAGACCTGGAATTTCTTGCTAAATTTTCTCTTAAGATGGCTTATAATACAAAGTAATGTAATATTTTTTGATCCTTTGGCATGGGTGAGGTGTGGATTTAAGGTACCCTTTTTCTCCATGGTCAGTTGAATGATCAAAGACAAATCTGAATTACTATAAATGTGTTTGCAATTGATTTTTTTTTTTTTTTTTGGTATGAAATGGTGCCTGTCTGTGCATAGTTTGTTTACAGAGCAAATAAAAAGAGCTGTTGCTTCTTTGTATTGATATCGCTGCTTAGTGTCCTTGAGCAGAACAGTGGTAATCAAAACCTAAGTTCTTATCTTAAACTCTATTTCTATTTCACTGTGTGATATTGAGTATGTCATTYTGGTTATTTTTGTTACATAGAAAAGTTCCTGAGTCTAGAGATTCCTATATAATCCTGTCATCTACGTAAAATTGCATGGATTGACCTTGGAGATTTTGGCTTGCTATTGGGAGATGTGACTGATGAGAAAGACATCTCAAGAAATTGTATTTTTAATCCTGGTCCTGCATTCCTTTCAATGACCTTTATTTACATAATAACGATAATGTCATTTGAGTGAGAATATCTTTCTGACCCCTTAGATGCCTTGAGCARTGTATTAGTATTTTCTGCGTATGTGCTTTTTAAATAATAATAATCATTTATCAAATGTCTTATGTGATAGTTTTTCTTATTACTCATCAGTTATGTTCTTTGCAATCACTGTGTAGTTAAAAAAACAAAAAAAATCGCAGCATGAGATGGCTCAGTCATTTCTACTTCAGTCTAGGGCTAGGGAACATATATGCACGTACGCACACCAGCCTTCTCTATAGCTGTGCAATACATAATCTTCCCCAGTTTGTGTGGAAAAAAATTTAGTTAATCTCTCTCATATAATGACACAGAATATCATATCTTACAATTTAAGATGAAAGTGATAGTACATGACCACTTAAGTAGAATTTTAATTATTCTCATGCACAGGCAAATGTTGTCTACGGTGTCTCAAATATGGAGCACTCTTTTAAATTCTTGGCATTTGCTAACCATTCAGTGGTTACAGTAGTGACCGTTTCCAAAATTTTCAATTTTAATAGTATTGCSTATGGATTCTGTAAATTCTCTTCTATGTGTGTCACGGCTTTCTTAACATAAGAGCAATCATATCAGGTTAGGCCGAAGGTCCACGCAGCTTGGTACACTGTCTGCAACAGTGAGCCCTCTAAGAGGCCTGGAGAAGAATATATGAACAGGACCAGCCTTGTTGTGATTCTCCTRTGGCAAACGATATGGCTCCAAGTGCAGCTGAGCACAGGGTGATACCTCTTTAAAAGCCATTGGTGGGTTTTTATTCCACAGATTTTGGTCTAATCACTTTTCGAATCCAGGTAAGCGTTTGGCTTTTCTAAAGCCAAAACTACCTGTGGCAGCGAGTTCCCTGACTTGATGTTTTCTTTTACGGAATAAGTGGTTCTTTATTTTAAGCCTGCCACTTGCTAGTGCTGGGTGGCACTGGGTGAAATTTCCTGTGAGAAAAGGTGAATAGCAGTTTCTCATTCACTTTCTTCATGCCATGTACAATTTTAAAATCTTCGTCTAATGACACTTCAGCTGTCACTTTTGCAGGCTGGAGTGCTGGCATGTTTGCTTGTTCCTAGTACAGAAGCCACTACATGCTGTCAGTCATCCGTATCGCTCATTTTTGTACCTTTTCCCGTTCCATTATATCCCACACAGAAGTTTCATAACAAATAGCAGCATTTTCTTTATCCTTCCACCTGTAATTCCAGCACTGAGTTTGCCTTTTTTCTTTTCTCTCCTAATGTACACCGAGCAGACATTTCTCTTAACTGTGTTGTAGCTGTTGATGAGCTTTCACCTTAGCAAGGAATCATTGAGCATGCATTAGAGTATTTCTTTATCAATTGCAACAAATCACAGCTTTTTTTTAAGTAGATAATTGGAATAATTTCTGATAGTGAATGATTCTTTGATCTTCCTAAATAAACCTTTTTATTATTACATTTAGTAAGTCAATATTTTTCATTAAGAAAGAAAAGGAGTTGAAGAAAAACTTCGAACCATTCTGTTGAGTCTATTTTCAGTAGAATTGCATTTGGTTGGAGGCAAGGAATAAAAACCTAATTTGCTTACAAGAACTTGGAAAGCTTTGCAGTAATTTTTTTTTTTAATCATAACTCATTATAGTCAACTCCTATTTTCTTCACTAGCAAGGGGAAGAGACTTAGTATAAGCAGAGTGTTAATTCTGATATTAAACATGTACTGTATAAAACTAATTTTTTAGTAGCTGGCAATCTGTGAGGATTAATTTCATTTCTTCCATGGTATTGCTTATTGTTAAAAAAAAAATTAATTTGTAAGCATACTTATAGGCTTTTAATAATAAATCTGTTCTAATTTTTATTTGATAGGTTTTCACTGACCTTGATTGATACCTTGGACACTCTTGTGGTAGGTTTAATCTATTGATAAACTTAGCTAAAACAAAGACTTGTTTTCTGCTGTTCCGACTTCTTTTTTTAGCTTTCTATGTTGTTAAGCACTCTATTTTGTATAAAACAATTTAATCTTACTTCACCTTTGATTTCTAGCCATCTGTTAAAAGTGGCTATTGCTTGTAAGAGCTTTCAAGTGCTGCGATGGTGGTGTTTGGAATTCATTGCAAAGAGAATACTAGAACAGTTCCTTGGTAGTTCATTGACATTTTCTTCTCTTGTTTTTCTTGGGCTCTACAACAAAATAAAAAGGTATGTGAGTTTGCCTCCCGTTATAATTTAAAGCAACATGCTGACCAGGCATTTCATAAAGCAGTGTTGTCTTTATGTAGTTTCTTCTTGAAAGAGGAAGGTTGTAAGACTTGCAGGCAAACACCTCTCAATACCTGCAGAACTATTTGTTTTTAAAGTGTACATACAAATGTTTCGAGGATGAATTTGTATGCACTTAAATATATGTTATAAAAAATGTAACCCTGGAAGTGTTTGCCAGGAAATGTTGCCAAGTTTCTCACATTCCGTCTCTTATTAAAGGACTCCTATGGTTAATGAACTGGTTTTTGTTAGATTTTAGTCTCGTTGGCATATTTTGCCATTATAAAATAAAATCTGAAACTAGGACTGATTTTTGGCCATTTGCCATTCCTAGGAAACAAATTAAAAAGTTTTGAAAATCCTAACAGTGCTGCTTTTGGGTATGAATCATATGATGCTCTTTCTCTGATGACTGTTCTCTTATTATAATGTTGCCGTGAGATGACTCCTGACTCATTTGAATCAGGCCCGCAAACGTCGAAAATTTGGAGCCTGCAGCTCCCAAGTCTTTACCAGATGCTCTAATGGATTATTATGATTTATTTTTCTCTTGTCTTAGAGCAGGATTAACATTTGTGGAACTTAAAAGTGCTTGCAATAATGAATTGAATAAGTCACAAAGATTTTTACCGTAAAGGTTCTGTAACTAAGAGAATGTCAGTGGAAAAGCAGACGTGAAGGAAATGACCAAGCTGTGCTTCAGGCAAAGGGAGGAAACTGGTGGGAGGAGGAAGACTGCTCGGACAATCCATCTAACTTAGGACGGGGCTCCTTAGCCTGTGGATTGGAAGCTTTTGTGAAATCAGAGGGGTATCAGAGCAGGCTGGTCTTCGGGCACTCTGCTAGCGTAGATGAAGCCTGCAGCCCGCTGCGTCCCCTTGGGCTGCAGTCAGGGACCGGGAGTAGAAGGGACAAACAAATCCCTGAGCATCCCTGAGCTGTGCGTTCCCAGTGACGTTATTCTTTGTCTACAACACTTACTCTCTCACGTGTATCTCCCAAGAAAAACAGTAATACTGCTGTCTGTTCACAGTATATCAGAGTATGCCCCTGCAGGGTCAATCTGTCAGTCCAAGACATCTTGAATGCTTCCTTTTTAATCCATTGCGCTTGTTATATAATACTTGAGTGTGACTATTAGCTATGTTGGAACCTGAACACCTGCTTTTATTTTTTTCAGGTGTTAAATAAAACCAAAGAGTTTGAAGAGGCTGTAAAAAAAGTAATAAAAGATGTTAATTTAGATAACGACATAGTTGTATCAGTCTTTGAAACCAACATAAGAGTCCTTGGGTAAGTAATTTCTATGATTTCAGAACTATTAAAGATGCGCTTTCTGGCTAATGCCCTTAAGGCATACATTTCTGTGCTATTTCACCTCGTTTAAAAAAGTTGTTCCTTTGGCAGTTAGCATAATTCAACAGCTCCTGTAAGGAAGGCTATAAAATATGAGGCAGAAATGAATCAAGTTGGCCCCCATCTACCCCTGCAGGCATAGCTTTTCTGATTGAAAAGGGAAAAAAAATTGAGTGTGCCAAGGTAGTGGTGGTTTATTTTCCTAATGGAAACAGTGTCAGTTACACTGTTCAACACTTGATTTAATAGATACAGCATTTCCCTTAGGATCCTAGGTTATTTCAGGTTGGAAGGCATCTCTGGAGGTCTGTACTCCAACTACCTGCTCAAAGCAGGATCGGACCAGGTTAATTTTAAGCTATTATGCACAGTTCTAGAGGTGTTAGTTATTCTTAACTAACTATATAGATGAATCAGTGATTCCTCTGTAGTTTAGGACAGAGTCCTAAACAATAAAAATTACTTTCAAAATATTGACAGTGCACTGTGATTATAGTTGGAATCAGATCCGCTCAGCATTTCTGAAAATTAGGCCCATGTGAACATAGCACAGTTACTTATACAGTAGTCTGAATTTTAGAAATTGCTGCACTGCTGATACTTATTGAGATGCGGATATCTTTTTCTTGTGTTTAGAGGTCTCCTAGGTGGGCATTCAGTGGCAATTATGCTGAAAGAAAAAGGTGAATATATGCAGTGGTACAGTGGTGAACTTCTGCACATGGCCAAGGAACTAGGCTACAAGCTTTTACCTGCTTTTAACACCACTAGTGGTCTCCCTTATCCAAGAGTAAGTTCTGTGGTTTCTGCAATTCAAAAATGCTTTTATAAGCAGAACTTTTGTTACTTTGTTTTAATCTTGGTTTCTAAAATCACTTTTATATATTTATTAAGCATACAGAAAATGGAAGGCTGATAAATTACTGTTTTGTGACACATGCTACCTAGTATTTTGAAGTACAATTTTAGGTTCTCTGAATCTCCAGCCTTTCCAGCTCAGACGATTCTAACATACATTGTTTTGGGTAAATAAGACCAGCAGGTATCTTGTCTAGTCTCTCTCTACTGATATCTTGCTCCTCACTGCTCTATGCTACCAAGTATCTCAGAAGAGTAGCTTCTGTTATGATACATATCTCTTGCTAAGTCTGTGAAAGATCAGCTCACGAGCATGTGCTTGCTAATTTAGCACAGAACAGATTAATCTTCATGGTCTGCATCCAAACATTTAAACAGGCAAAGGTAACTGTAGAACTGTAATTTAAAAGTATTCACTTAATGTAAAACAGTTCATTAAAGTCAAACAAAGCATGGTACATTTCACTCCTGGAATGATGGAAAAATATTGCCTGTGTATATGGTCCATTGACTTTTTGTGAGATTTAGCTTTTTTTGGAAACTTCCCCACAAATTAAATGTAGGCTCAGTAAATCAGCATTTTTCTAGTGAAAATGTTTAATTCAAAGTGTTCTAGGTTGTGCCTGGTCCAAAAGCAGGTCCATGTAGCAGGTATTCTCTGGAGCCAGGAATACTAAGATATTTATAAAGCTTAATTTTGATGAGTACTTGTCAGGTTCTGAGATGTTCTGACTTGCTGGTAAATAAATTGCTAGAACTTGATTTTCAGCGAGATGTTCTTTTATTTAAATGTCTAACGAACCAGGTAACTGGCTTTTAGGCCAGTCCTAGTTTTGGGAGATAGAGCTTCTTCTGGATAATTTTATATACATGTTTGAGTTGACAGTATGGTGGTAAAGCAAGTTTGATGGGAGAGGAGCAGTCCTTTTTCTTGCCTTTAGGAAAAGTGTGGATTATCTGGTTGCTGTACAGATCTGTCAGGGGAATGTGACTTGCAGCTAGTAGAAGTAATGATAATAATCTCTACTTTTCTCTAGGTAAACTTGAAATTTGGTGTAAGACATCCGGAAGCACGAACAGGAACAGAAACGGATACCTGCACAGCTTGTGCAGGTACCTTGATCCTTGAGTTTGCAGCTTTAAGCCGATTCACAGGAACATCTATATTTGAGGTTTGCTTTCCATGATCTCTTATTTGTTGGGATTAGGTATGCATTAATTTCCTGTTACGTTTCTGTAATTTTGGAAAAATAATTTTGGGTTCGTCAAATGGATGCATATTTTAGCTGTTCCACACAAAAAGTTTGTGTGCTCAGATGTATTGTGATAATGTTTTTTTTCTAGAAGTGCTGTTTAACTTTTATTTTAAAACTTCCAGGAAGTAATATTTTTTAAATATTTATAGTAATACAGAAGTAAACAAGTTTAATGTTGTGAAGACTCCAGTTAAAGGATAATACCTAATATATAATAAAATATTATATATAAATAAAATATAACAATTATAACTACTTTCTTTTTGTAAAGAAATAAAATCATAAAGCTATCAGTGTCATGGCTTTGTACTGTTCATTAAAGAGGAGATTTTCAGCAGAGCCTCAATTAGCAGTCCCATTGAATTTGTGCCATACCTACCCAAGGGTATATTGTCACCAGAAAGCTAAATGAAAATGTTTGCAGATACAGTTTCTTTGGTAAATGATTAAAAAAAAAAAAAAAAGCTCTTTTTCAGATTAGAACTTTTTTGCAAGCAATCAACCCAGTGTTTCATTTCATTCCATAGTACGCAGTGGAAGCACAGCTAGGCCAGTGTTGAGTGTTGGCAGAACTCGGCCCCTAAGGTCCAGTGCGTGTGGTTGGCAATCTAGAGCCATTTTTGCTGTGTTACCCTCAACTTACTCTTCCCTTTCTGTATATATAAAGAACGTATATAATTTATGTGCTAACGGACAAGGGTTGCTGGTCCACCTTGAAATGTCTGAAAAGCCGTAGTGATTTTGATTCTAAGGCTTTTATGTTTCTTGAAATATTTTTATTTTTGAATTGCTCTTTAATTAGGTTACAATATCCTTTCTGTATACACAACTTCCCAGATTAGGAAGCCTGGGCAGAGGGGTTTTAGTGACTTGCCTAAGATCATACAGTGTATTGGCAAACAGTTGTGTAAAAGAGCACCATTCCTTCTAATTAGCAACAGAATGACTAAATAAGTGTGGACTGAAAGTTCTGCTGTTCAAGCGTATGTAACATAATACTCAGTTATAATTCTTCCTTAGATATGAAACATATTATTTCATAGCATCTTAATTTCAATACACAAAAGAATAAAAATCTTTTGTATCAGTGCCTTTTCTTAATTCCTTTGTTTTTCTATAGTTTCATTTAATGAATTTTTTGTTTCTGTTGCAGGAATATGCACGGAAAGCGCTTGATTTTATTTGGGAAAAGAGACAACGCAGTAGCAATTTAGTGGGCGTTACTATTAATATTCACACTGGAGATTGGGTCCGCAAAGGTGCGTGGTGTTCTAACTCCAGGATTTGTGACCACAGGTGGTTTGAGGGGAAAAAAAGTTCCTGAGAGTGTTTTCTTTTTTCTTTTTTTTTCCAAATTTTTTCCCCTCTGCATTTATCTAGTCTATTTAAAAATGTTGATGAGACAGGCAAGTGGACATGCATACTTGAGATCTGAAGAAACTTCCACAGAAAGGCCTAGCTTTCCTCTGAAAGAGTGTTTTGGCTGAGAAATTAGTTTCTTTCATTGCAAAGAAAGTATTCTCTGATTCACTTAATACTGAGAGGAATGCCTTGGGATAAATTTTCAGAGACTCTTCTATAAATACCTAGTAAAAATATAAATAATAAAAATAAGACTTCAGTTGTATATGCCAGCCAGTAGAAGCATTGTGTCATGTGAGAGAAGTGAAACAACTGGCTTAAATGCGTGTCTGTTCGTATTATTATGTGCATTAATATTGCACTACCTTTAGTGTTGACATTGAGTATTATGTGTCCTTATCCACCTGTGCCATAATTCTAGTGACAGGAGGCTTTTCCTTTCGTTTTAAAATCAAAATGAAACCATGTGAAAATATCTACAGAGCTACTCAAAGTAAAACCACCTTTTCATCTTCTGCTATTTCTAGATAGTGGAGTTGGAGCAGGAATAGATTCCTATTATGAATATTTATTAAAAGCCTATGTCTTGCTGGGAGATGACAGTTTCCTGGAAAGATTTAACACGGTAAGTTAACTCCTTGCTCAGGTTTGTTCCTCATTTAAGACTAATTATGTTGCCAGTCAGCTGTTAGCCCATGAAGCCTGTGAAGAACCCTTTAGCAGAATTTCTGCGACTTCTGATTCAATACAGATTTTTGCTGATCTTGAGTGAACTGTCACCTGATCAGGTATTTTAACCCCATCCAACAAAGGTTGGAATCTTCTTGTGGATGTTTTTCTGTGTTTCCAGTACAGGAGATGCTGTATTTGAAGATCACTTTGGAGAGTGAAACACTACAAATGTTTCTGTAAAATAACATAAGGACTTCTTGTTACAAACGGTGGTATAACTTCTTACTGTCCTAGAGTAACAAAGATGATCTGAAAATCAAAACCTGGATCTTGCATTGCACTGCATATCCATAATTTTGGGACCACTAAGTCCCATATATATTTAAGTATACTTTCAAACTGGAAAACACATGTAATAGATTACTAAATTCATAAGATTACAAAGTAACTTTCTTGGCATCGTTATTCTTTCATAAAATATTACAAAATGGCAGTATTCAATAAAAACACTTTATCTCATAAGCAGTATTAAAATTTGAATATATCAGTAGTTAAAAGCCTGTCACAACACCTTAAGTGGAAATGTTTATTTCATATTCCTAACCTCCTACAGCCACTGCTATAATTGTATTTAGCCTTAATTGTGTCTGTTAAGTGTGCTCATGTGCTTATGACTTACATTCTGGGCTTCAGAAAACAAGACAGACAGCTGTCTTGGGGAGAATAGGATTGGAAGTTGGAAAATTGAAGTAAGTGAGCTAATGGGTTTTAAAGTTCTTCTGAGCAATCAAGTCCAGCTGCTTTGTGTTTATACCTCCTTTTTCCTTTCTCCTCCTGAGATGTATTTGCTTTAGAATTCTCTAGTTTGGAGAAGGCAATTTCAGCTTTGTTTATTGTGTACTTTAAGATTCAGTCCAAAAAAAAAAAAGACCCTTAATTGTGATAGTTACTCATTTATCATGTGGCTGCTGGCTGTACTTTTTTGTGTGTGTTTTACTTGTGTGTTAGAGAAGGTGAAGTGTATTGTGTATGTAATACTGTGGGGCTTTGCAGTATTGATTAAGTACAACTTACCTTTTGATTTGCAAAACTAGAAGGTGTACCAAATGCAATCATGGTTTGGAGTTTAATGCTTGTTCTTATTTTGAAATAGAATGGCAGAAGCCTGTAATTTAACTTTTTTTTTCTCTCTTTTGAAACATATTGATAACATAAGCTTATGTCTTTTTGGATGTTTGTCAGCACTACGATGCCATAATGAGATACATTAGCCAGCCACCTCTTCTTCTTGACGTTCATATTCACAAACCTATGCTAAATGCTCGGACCTGGATGGATTCTTTGCTAGCTTTCTTCCCAGGGTTGCAGGTGGGTCTTAAAATCTGTGTGCAGATGAAATTTAATGACAAGTAAACAAACAAAAAAATCTGTCAGTAATATAACTGACAAGTCAGTCTTAGTAATTTGACTTTCAAAAATGCCGAACAAGGGATTGTATGCTCGATCCTTCTGTCACTTCTATGCTATGATGTGACGTGCTTCTGACTGTGTTAAGTACCAAGCATGGTCCTTATGGTTTGCTTTCTTCACTCCTAGTCATGAAAATGCTCGACTCAAGTCCCTTTTTAGTAGTCTAATGACAATGTTTTCTAATTTATGCGTCAGTAACATCTTTCAGACAAATTAAATCGCGTTCTCCCCCCCCACCCCCCCCATCCAGGTTCTCTGTAAATGATGGAGATCCTTTTTTCTACTTAGGCTATGGTCTTAATGAACTCACTGATTTTGCTGGAATAACTATGGCTTGTATTCCTTATAAGGAATATCTGTGGCTTACGCTGAAAGGGAGGGGTAACATATACAGTGTGTGTCTGCCGGAAATGTAGAAATTGGTATGTGACTTACATGGACACGATAAGCGTGCCTAACTTCGCATATTGCTCCTGTGGGTGGTGAATTTGTGTTAATTTTATTCTTGTATTTTAGGTGTTGAAGGGTGATATTAGACCTGCTATAGAAACTCATGAGATGCTGTATCAGGTTATAAAAAAGCATAACTTTCTTCCTGAGGTACGTAAGTCCTTTTTGTGTCATTAAAAACAAAGGTTYGTTTCCACAGTTTTCTTCAGCAGTTTACAGTCCTGCATGTATGACAACTGTGCTTTGGAGAGAGAATATTTTTCCTTCAGTTATGCTGTAATTAGCAGGCTAGTGGGAGCTGTTGCTATAATAATTGCTTAGACTTTATATTTCAGCCTTTCAAAATTGACCTTGAATCATTTCAGTATGCAAGTTGATGTAAGCACTCTTACCTGTAGCTGCTTAGTAACATAACTGTGATCTTATTAACACAAGGAAGGAAACTAAATGCTGAATTTATCTGAGAGAATGTTCTGATTTTGCATAATGTCCTTGAGAGTAGGTACAAGGAATGATCTGTAGGTATTACAAGTGCAGGCTTTGTTTGAGCGAGTTAATTGTGCACACAAAAGCCTGCTGCAGTGTGTCTTTATCCTGTGATAATCTAGAATAAATGAGAACTTCCAGCTCCGGTCGTAACTTTGGCTTTCCTCTGGTGTAAGCTAATATCTGGTAGAGAATATTTTAATTAACACCACATTCACTTAATGTTGAGACCAGAAAATGATCTCTAGTCACTGAAATGATTTTTTTGGAGTACTTTTAAAATGATATGATTTGGCTCCATAGTTTTTGATTTTTTTTTCAGTGCTTTGTACTTTCAAAGTAGAATTTGAAAGATAAGTTAGTTGTATCTAAGCCAACATGCCATCCCCTTTAGTAAAGACTTGGTTTAAACTCTAATATGAACTCGTAGTGAGTGAAAGCCATCACAGAAATTAGCTTTTGCCAGTGCTTTTTTTAATGGGAGCAAAATATTAAGAGTGAACATATAGCCTAGGAAGTTCTGAAATAACTGACCTCTGGTATTCCACTCTCTGCCAGCTCCGGGGGCACAGATCCTCATCTGGCACCCCCCGAAGCCCTGCCGAACTCCGCTGGCTGAACGCTCCTCGAAAGGTTGTTGGTGCAGGAGTTCAGGCACCGTCACAGTTTAAATTTCACTTCTGCTAAATAGGCTAGGGCACCATTTTAGGTCAAATGTATTAGCTAGGCATAGGTTCTCCGTTTCTGTAGCCTCTTGAGATCAGTGTTGAGTCCTCAGTCCTCCACTGGAACTCCAAACTTCAGCTGTGGAGTACTTCAGCTCTTGTAAAACAACTAATTTGGGAATCAAAATCAATCTGTGTGGATTTTATTCTAGCACTTATTTTTGTCTGTTCTTTTTCCCCCCTCAGGCTTTCACGACAGATTTTAGAGTTCACTGGGCTCAGCATCCTTTAAGGCCTGAATTTGCGGAAAGCACTTATTTCTTGTATAAAGTAAGATCATTTTCTTATCGCTGGCTTTTGGTCATCTTGTCTAATGTCTACAATCTTATTGGTGTTTTATTTCAATATAGAATGAGTAGCATATCTGAGTTTATTTTATCTACCAGAGCCAGTTCTGTATAAAATAAGATGAAAGTATCAAATTGTTCTGGGAATTTTGTTTTATATGTCTAGAATTAAAAAGAAAATCATTAGGTGACAACAGCCCATATTCTTAAAGGTATTTAGGTGTTACTGCTCTTGCTCTCAGTAGAGACAAGAGCCAAAGCCACTTGTACCTTGTGGAGTAGAGCATGGTAGCACCCAAATGTCTTAGGCTTCTTTTAAGTATTTCTATGTGTTTATCTGCATATGTGTAAAAGGGTAGTACAGTTGCATCTCGGAGATCTTTTATGTCTATTAGTAGTCTTGATAAACTAGATCTTACTGGTGTCTGAGAAGGCAGGAAACCAGAACATATAAAATAAGTAGGTGGAAAAAGTAGAAGCTGCTAATTGTGCAGTAAGTCTAAGTTCACCTGTGTGTTTTTTGTGTGTGCATGTGTGGGGTTTTTTTGTTTTTTTTGTTTTGTTTTTTTTTAATAGGCTACTGGGGACCCTTACTATCTAGAAGTAGGAAAAACTCTCATTGAAAACTTAAACAAGTATGCAAGAGTACCTTGTGGGTTTGCTGCAATGAAGGATGTTCGTACTGGAAGTCATGAAGACAGGTAAGAGTTTTTGTGGTGTGTGGGTTTTTTTTTTTTTTTTAACAGATTATAGAAAACAATCTGACCCTGTTTGTTTGTATGATGGAATTAACTGAYTTCTGAGCAGCTTTCTGCCTTCAGTCTGCCCAAGTCTGAAATTATCCATGTTTACTTGTCATAGTCTGTAAACTATTGAAATGATTTCCTACATTCTATTAAACACGAATATTTTCAGGGTTTAATAACCTTTCATCTTAAGCCCCCCTTTCATTAGTCTCAGAGCATTAGATGAATTACTTTCAAAGAAAATACACTTGAAACCTAGAAGTTCGTAAAGAGGTTTATCTGGGGTTGCTGTAATGCCATTTTGAACTGATCTTGAATCATTTCCCTCCCTCTTTCCATTTGGAAGAAACACTGATGGAATTAAGTTCAACAACAATATCATGAACATTTCAGAGGTGGAGCAATATGTGTATTTATTTTACTGGCATTTTAGAAAATATGGGTATATATATWTTTTTTTTCCTCTCTTTCTCTGTAGAATGGATTCTTTCTTTCTGGCTGAGATGTTCAAGTATCTTTACCTGCTCTTTGCTGATAAGGAGGACATGATTTTTGACATAGAAGATTATATCTTCACTACAGAAGCTCATCTATTACCACTTTGGCTTTCCACTACAAACCAAACCATATCTAAAAAAAATACAGTAAGTAAGAGCTCAAAACTTAAATCGTTTTTTAATGCTGCATTAAGGCAGTTTCCTTTTATTACAAGAAATGGAAAAAAAATCAGGAAAAATGGTGGTTTGAAGTATATCAGTTTTGACATTTTATTTAATAAGAACTATTTTATCATAATAATAGTTGCAGTCACATGAATATGAGTAATATTTCCATGATGGAATTTAGCACCACTGAGTCTCGTGAAAAATGCTGTGGAATATGAGTAGTATTTAAAAAGGGACACATTCCCTGTCTCTCTTCGTATAAATCTGAAAATAACACGGTGCAATTTTCTTATCTTCACGTTTATTTTCTCTTAATTTGTTTCTCAAACATATACAATGACACTGCAATGTTTTTGCTGTTTATTTTACTACATTGACCCTCTGCAAATTTGCAACAGTATTTTGAGGCTAATGCAAAGTTAATATTGTAGGATGCTTGTCTGTTACAGCTTTGGAATATTTCATTGCCTCAGTCCATTTAATGAGCTTTTTATTTTATAAATGTAAGAACACCAATGGATTTACAAATAACTTAATCTTCTTAAATACCCTGTGGTAGTACAAGTGTGCTGTGAAATATTGTAGTGTTTACAATATGTAATTGTCTCCTTGGTTTAAGATGCCATAGTGAATCTACCTCTGCTGACAAGCAAGGTAAGTGAATGAGAAAGTGAATAGAGAGGTGTCCATGCCCTCAGGGCCGTAAATTCTTTATTTTGCCTTGTTTTGACCCTTCACTATCTGTCCTCTCTGAAATAATTTCTGGATCAAGAGAGAATACTCCTGTTTTATATCAAACTCTGTGCATTTTGAAGAAATCTTAAAGCTGAGTAGAGCGCGCTGTGTTTTATGGAATCTAACATTAGAAAGAAAGAACTTCTTGCTCTTAACATCTATCACTGGTAATATATTTAACATGTCATAGAGTTGATTTTTAGTGTTCCCAGATGGTGCAGATCCCGCACACTCTCTCTCTCCAAAATGTTCTTTCCTTGAACATTTAACATCTCTTCTTAAGTTTTAGAAACAGAGACTATGAAGAAAAGGCAGGATGAATTTAAGAGGGATTGCACTTTCAGTATAACTTTTTTGCTGTTTTTTTTGTTTGGTGTGACCAGCATTTTCCAGGAAGTTATCTGAAGGGTCAAAAAGAGCGACTCTGTAACTTTTATTCCCAACATGAGAATGTGATACCTGTAGCTGAGACGGACAGGATTCCCTCAGTAGTGGGAACAAAGTGCTGGCCTAATGTATGTAGTTTTCTTGAGAATAGCAAGTGTTCAGTAAAAGGTCTAAAAAGAGAACAGAGTAACTTAATGAATGCAGTTTTGCTGAAGCTTTTTGTTAAGTCTAAGCTATGTGATTAACTCAAAAGTAAGAAAGATCCCATTTAAAGTGGTGTCAACAAAATGTGTGAAATAGCTAAAAGACCAATGCATTATTTTTTAATTGAAATTTATCTACTGGAAGAAAATCGGTAGGAAAAATGGAACGTGTTGTGGGTGGCTAAATTTTTTTTAATATAAACACAGTACTAGTAATCTGAAGTATAGAAATAGTTGGAAGTAGCAACCCAACATCCTGTTTGTATTTATTCTCATAAACAAAAAAGGTCATTTATTACTATGCTGAAGTTCGCAATACTGTAGACCTTCTTTCTCAAGTGAGACTACTGTTTGTTGTGCTAAGAGCATAGGTACTTAAAAGTATTTATTCCAACAAACCAATAATAGCCTTTTAAGTCTTGTGTTTTAGGGAGCCTTTAAATATTTGGTTTCAATTTGTTAATACATTGTAAGGAGGGGTTTTTCTCAGTAAATAAATATGACCTTAATTTTTACAGGTGGGAAAACTAAATGGCCAGAGTTATCGGATAAGTCACTTGCAGAACTAAAAACACTGTTGCAAGTTTTCCATTGTGCACATATTCCACGTGATTTCACATGTTACAAACCAGTGATTTGTGCAAATGTTAATTCCTAAGCTGTCATCTTTTCTGAGAATAGGTGTTGTTAGAATTATATATAGRTTCAACATTGCAATACACAGATTTGCGAGACTGTAAGGCTCCCGAGAGGAGAATCTTTTTTTCTTATGAAAAACTTAGGTACAAGAAGCTACTGATTTTCCATCTGTAATACTTCATAACTACATACTTATTTTTATGGTGTCTGAGTGTTGGGTTATCTTATGAATAAAGTTGATCTCCTAGAACATTACTTAGAAAATGTYCTTGCTCAAGGAAAGGGGTGACATTCTTAGTAATGCGGAGGAAGAATGACTGAAGGCCTGGAGCTGGTTCAGTCAACCTCCTGGCAGTATCAAATGAAATCATAACTACTTTTTCCAGCCGTCTGGCACATAAGAGGACGGGGATACTAGCTGTTTGTCAGGAGAGGACTTGAGATACAAATCCTGCAACTGCAGTATCTAGACATTTTTTTGCAAAAACAGTTAAACCTCTACTAGCAAAGAATGTAAGTTATAAATGAGAATGGGTGTTGTATTTATCTCTAGAAAGGGGTGGTAGCGCATTGGTTACTGTTTAGCATTGCAAGGTGAGGCATAAAAAAAAAAAAAATTACATACTCTTCATGCTTGGAAACTGTGTGGTTGTGCATTTGTCTTCAGCTGCTGCATGTCCTGTGTACACTGATGACTTGAGGATAGGTCTGTTTGATTTTCTTACTGTAAAAATGCAACCTGTATTTTTAGTAAGTGATCTTTATCTTTCATTTCAGACTACAGAATACACAGAGCTGGATGACAGCAACTTCGACTGGACCTGTCCGAACACCCAGATTCTTTTCCCAAATGACCCTATGTTTGCTCAGAGTATTCGTGAACCTTTGAAAAATGTGGTGGATAAAAGTTGTCCCCGGGGTATTTCCAGAGCGTAAGATGAATATTTGCTGTCTTTTGTTAGTGTAGGAGTGACTGGAATTCTCTGTTATGTATGGGAAGAGAAACACTTAAATGTATTGGAGTTGTGTAGGCTCACTCTGAGTTTGTAGTCCTTTTGGAATGGATAGCCGAACTATGGGAAAATCAGTTATGTTCTGCCTGGCATCATCAGCAAAACTCAGTTTCCATCAGGAATTGGTGAATCTTTCRAAGCAAAAGGATCTTAATAAGAGTCATGTGGCCCAAGGGGAAATTGTAGCACAGCTATTAGGAGAAAAATGTCTTTTGATTTCTAATCTTTAATTTCTGTAGTCTCTTGAACAGTTCTGCAACTCCTTTTCTGTATTAAGTAAATAATGCCATAGATAATATTACGTATTTTGAAGAGTTCAGGGCAGTCTGTTAAAGTTGAGGAAGTTTATCCTTCTGACTGCCCCTTCGATATTTATACTTCACAAGTAAAACTGAGCAGCAGTTCTATTAGGAAAACTGTTTTTAATCATTCTTGCTATAATGCAGACTATTTAGAAATGAGAAATAACATATGGTAATTTCATTTTTAGCAACACTGCCTGTGCTCTTTTGTACTACAAAATAATGGAGAATGCCAGCAATTTTTTCAAAAGATAGTTTGGCTGAGAAGTTGCATTTTAGTGAAGTTTGTACTCAGCTTTATTCCAAAGAATTCCTRTCTTGTGATGAGAGGAATAACTTGTGAAAGTGTGTGCAAGGTCTCAAGAATAATYTGTTCTTAAAGCTTTGATCTCTAATATCTTTTGGCAGAGAAGAGAGTTTGGGAAGTGGACCAAAACCACCRCTGAGAGCCAGAGACTTCATGGCCAGTAATCCTGAGCATTTGGAGATATTGAAGAAGATGGGAGTCAGTTTGATTCATCTCAAAGATGGAAGAGTGCAATTAGTRCAGCACGCGGTGCAAGTAAGACCCAACAGTAACTTTTTTTTGAAAATTYTTAGTAAAATCCTACCACTTATGATTTTTGACACTTTTAGAGGTTCAGGAGAGGCAGCCAGACTGTGGAGAGGCATGTGAGCTTGATATGTGACTATACTTAATAGGATGATGCTTGTTAAATTTTTTGTCCTTGCAGCACTTTTTATCAAACCTCCATTAAATTAGGTGGAGGCCGTCCACAAGATAGAATTCTGGTTGTCTGCTGACTCCCTTAGCTATTGCTACATATACATTTGCAGTTGATTCATACCTGGAAAGTTTTCTCTACTATTTACTTTAAATTTAAAGAGTGGGGTTTTTTTAAGCCTAAAGTTTGCGTGACATGTTTGAGTTAGTGTTATTTTTCCGTAGCACCCTAATGACAGTTTGGTCAATAAAAAAGAACATTATGGTAACTGCATGTGTTCTCTGAATATCTGCAAATTGATATTTAGCTACTGAGTTAGGCTGTGGAGGATAGTTTGCTTGTAGAYTGAAAATTGATATTTAGAAATTAAAAGTTAGTTCACTTCCAAATGTGCCCCCCAAAATATTAAGTACTAAATATTTCATAATATTCTCTATATCTAGTATTTTGTAAATCCATCAGCTTTGAAAGATTTAAAGTTGGTTAAATCAATACTAACTTTTTTAGGTACAGTATGGGGGATGGAAACCAGAGGTTTACCTTAGTGAAACACCATTCCTTTCATAAAAGAATTTCAAAATAGTGTAATTAACAGCATCCTTTCCGAAAATAATAGTTTTCAGTTTGAGGTATTCCCACTTGTTTAGGAAATAGATTGATCTGTCTAGCTATATTTTACCCTGCAGTGTGGGGAAGACATTAAAAAAGTTAAATATTCCTTTTCAGCAGTCTTCTCTTTTATCTGAGATGATGAATGAATGCCAGTGAGCCTCCACTCTGTATTTTAAAATCTTTGTAGCATCAAATGTTTGCCAATAGTAGTGTTTTGTTAGAAAACTGATATAGAAACAGAGTATTATTCTGAATCACTGAAGTACCAATTCATGCAGTGTAAACAGCAGTCAAAGCAATCACAACTTCAGGGCTCTTTTTTATTCTATTTATTTTTTCCTTTCAAGTTCGTCAACACTTAAGAGGAAACTGTTTTCTTGTTTTTTATGTGTGGTTTTTTTTTTTTTTTTCCTCCTCCTTAAAACTACTTAGGCAGCAAGTTCACTTGATGCTGAAGATGGCTTACGGTTCATGCAGGAAATGATTGAACTATCCAGTCAGCAACAGAAAGAGCAACAGCTACCTCCTCGCGCTGTTCAAATCGTTTCCCATCCGTTCTTCGGCAGGGTGGTCTTGACTGCTGGGCCAGCGCAATTTGGAATGGACTTGTCCAAACACAAAGCCGGGGTATGCAAGATGTCCATGTGATCTGTTCCAAGCTTTCTGTTGCTTTTTCTTTCATGAACCTGAATTTTGTAGTGTTGATGCTGTTTCAGGTTGGTCAGCTAGAGGTTAGTTTAATTACAGTAGTTAAAATGAGAGGATGCAGCAATGACAGAAGATAGTCTTTTAGGCGAGTGGCTTATCAGTCCGTAGCCTGTGCTCTGCTGCTCAGTTAATCAGTCATGATGTAAGATTTAATATAGTGTGACTATAGTACTATGTATATAATACATATTGAAACAAATTTGTCRTGTGTACATCTTAAGAGATGTTCACTTAAGGGAAGGTTTTCCTACTATATCATCCATGAATTTGCAGAAGCCTTTTTAAAGTTAGCTCTTTTAAATTTAGGCCGTTCTTACGCAAACTGTCATAAAGGGCTGCATCTAGATGGAAGAAGAAAATACYGCACAGGCAACAGTTCCTATTGGAGGCAGTAGGTACAGTCAAAATACAAGGATGAAAGAATTAAGTTTTCACATAGTCTGTCTTTGCTTTCATAGAATTAAAGCTCAGGCTCCAGGGTAGAGGCTCTCCAAAGTGACAAAATACACTAAATGCTTTGGGTTAACTGAAGAAACTAAAAGACTTAGGAAACTTTTGCAAGCTTGAGCCTAGCGTTCTAATTCAATTTTTTTTTCCCCCCAAACAGACAAGAGGATTTGTTGCAACCATTAAGCCATATAACGGCTGCTCAGAGATCACTAATCCTGAAGCAGTGAAAGAGAAAATTGCTCTGATGCAAAGAGGCCAGTGTATGTTTGCTGAAAAGGCACGAAACATTCAAAAAGCTGGAGCAATAGGAGGCATTGTTATTGGTAAATAAAACTTAAGTTCTTGTGTAAAYGTGACCTATATTTTTTAGATTTGGAGATACTGGAAAGCTGACAAGAAACTRTTAAATCTTCTGAGGTGTCAGTACTCCAGCACAGAAGTTGTGATCTCAGAAGATGAAGAAATGTTTTATGTCCAGTTTCTGTGCAAGAAACACAGCCAAACGAATTGAGATGAGCGATTGTCTTTGCAGATTAGAAGTTACTCTTTTAACTATCTGCTTAGTATCTATCTTTTAACTATGTTAGTTATCTGCTAACTATTGAGGAAGTCTTAATATACAAAGTATATGTTAAAGAAAAGAAGTACACATGCTCTCTCTCTTTTTTTT
>NW_020447198.1:1064035-1165893 GCF_003343035.1 Apteryx rowi | reverse complement strand
GTGTGTCTGGCTAGATGACAACGAGGGAAGCAGTAGTGACACTGCTCCTCTCTTCCAAATGGCCGGTGATGGAAAGAATACAGATGATATCACGATTCCCATGCTCTTCCTGTTCAACAAGGAAGGAAATATTATACTGGATGCAATTCGGGAATATGAGGCTGTAGAGGTGCTCCTTTCTGACAAAGCAAAAGACAGAGGTAAGAATGAGGTGCTGGAGTGTGGTGTGTTTCTTTTTTTTTTTTTAATACATACATATTTAGCTTCCATCTGTGCCAGTTGGCACAGTATGAAATGTACAGTAGTGATTTTTATTGATACCTAAAGGTATAAATGAGTTATTTGGTAAGTTTAGTTTTCTGCTTGACACTAGTATTAGCTTCTCATATGAAAGCCATTATCTGAGATGTCTGTCCCCTGCCACCCCCCACCCGCCTCAAATTTTACTTTTAAGGTCCAGAAGTGCTGTTTTAAGTGAAATGTCAGTTTGACTAACAAGACAATACAGCCCTTTGGATTCCTTTTGAACCGTTTTTGTCATAATCTGCTTTGAAGTCATGTCAGGAATAATTTAAGTGTTTTCAGTGTCCCACATTGTAAATGCCTCTCTCTTAATCAAGCTCCCAAGTGACATTCTCAGTACCCAAAAGCAAAGAGCTGAGTATTTTGCCTATGTAAGGGAAAGTGGTTATCACGAGAAATAAGGCTGCTGACCTCAGAAGTTTGATGTTTTTTCCTGTATAATACAAGACAACTACAAGCTAATACATTTCAAATTAAAATGCTTGCATATGGCAGAGATTTCTAGGTTTTTGCCTTTGTAAACCCTCCTCTGGACAGCATTTAAATATTTGTAGCATTGTTTTATTCAAGCRGAGTATGTAGAGAACAAGTCTCTGGGACACTGGTGACAACACTTATCTTCTATACACTTGCAGAGGTGATGGCCTGAAAGCTACAGTATTGTTCCATCATAGCGGCTTACAAATTCTTCCTATTATAACTATAGTTGGGCTGCTGTAATAAAATACTAAACGCAAAAGACAGTTCTGCATTTGAGAATTTGTAATGCATATGTGCTTCTTCCCCCCCTCCTTGTGCTTTCGTTTGGAATCCCAGCAACAATCTTTAAAGGTAAAACGATTCCAAACTACATTATTGATAGCAGTAAGTATCCTGTATTAAAAAGGTTATATGAAGTTATACTCCCTAGAACTCCTGTCTTATATATTAGTTACAAACATTAAATTCTAAAGAAATCAGACTAGTTAAATTGGAGAGCTCACGTAAAGTTAAAACCTAAATCCCTACTTGAGAAATGAATGTTAGCTGCTTTGAATAGGGGTGTGAGGGGGGAGGCACTTCGGCTTTGGCTCTCTTTAATTCACAGTTTAGTAAACCAACATAACTCTGTGCGTCTCCCACTTGCTTAGATGTGGGATCCTGGCTGTGGATCTGGGAGTGCTTTAAAATCCAGTATAAAAATTCAGCGCGCACACRGTGGATGTTAGAGTATTTGCTTAAGACCGAAGAGTGGCAACTAGCACTGGTCCAGAAACCACTAGTCGAGTTTGAGGATCAGAAGCTAGTCTCACTATATTGCTTGCCTTTTTTAGTGTTTAAATGTCTTCCCCTCTGTAAAATCTATTCCTTAATAACGTTAAGTCTTCATATCAACAGAAAGTCTGCACTTCCTTGAAGGTAGTGATCTTACATTTGAAATGCATAATAAAATGCTGCTTTCSTAGCTTTTTTTCAAAACACTTTTTTTCCTTCCCCCCGCTTAAAGACTTGGAAATGGACAGTATGGACCAGAACTTGTCTGAAAATGATTCACATAAGCAGAGCTCAGAAGAGACTACTTCAGCATCTCAGGATGTTGGCTTGGCCAGTGAGGAGCCTGAAGGAGAAGAAAACTCTGATGTTACTCAGCCTGATCCTTTATCTCCTGCTCACGCAGACAGTGACAGTGTTTCCATTTCAAATCAGGATTCCTACATCCCTGAAAATGAGGCTAGTACTCAAGAGCCAGAATGTGCACAAGTGGATAACCAGGCTCAGGAACAAAAGACTGAGACAGAGTCAGACTCCAAAGCTAACTGGGATAATAAAGTCCAACCTATGGAATCCATATTAGCAGACTGGAATGAAGATATAGAAGCATTTGAAATGATGGAAAAAGATGAACTATGACTTGTAATAATAACTTATTTGTTAGTAAACAAATGGAGAACTCTTTGGGTAGAAGAGAGGCCCTGGTATGAGAGAACTAGGAAACATATTCAGTATTGTGATGAGCAGCCAGGTTTCACCTGGAAAATACCATAGAAATCCAGCACGTGCTCTTTGTATTTTAATTTTTCCTGTTTAAAAATGGGAATGTGCAATTGAAGCATTTGTATGGCTCCATTGCATGGTGCTGTAACCCAGGAGGCTCGTTCAGCGAACGAGCCCGACATCTGCGTTCCAGGCTCCGAGAGGCCAAATTCCTGTAGCCTCTGGAAGGCAAAAGTTGAATGCAGTGGGGTTAACATACCACTTAACGGTTATCGGCGAGAGCACTCGAAGGCAGGAGGTCAGTCACCGTTTTTGTTGGAGTGGAGGTGCGGCTTCGCCGATCTATACTGAATCGAAAGCCTTCATGGGTAGCAACAGGTGAAATCACGCGTTTCCAGTCGTAGCGTCTTTGAGACACGGCTAGAAGCAATTTGATTTTGTTCTGACATATCATAGCGAGACACAGTCATGTTGCTCATCCCTCCTATCTGTTACCCTGAGGAATGACTAAGGTGACTGGGAGTTTTTCCCCTCTGCTCTGATTTCAAATCGAGACACTGTATAAACCAAAGGCGGCGTGTACTTGGTTAGCAAGCTCCCTCAGGGAAACAGACTGACTTGGGGTCTACCAGGTAAAGGTTCACAGTGTGTCACCAAAATTGTACTTGAGCTAAGGTAAAGGGGACAAGAGGGACGTTCAGTACCGGTATTTCCTTTGGCCTTCCAGGTTGAAAAACTCAGTCTAGCCTAAGATACCGAATTCAGACCTGGTAACGTTCTCGGAAAGGAGACTAAACAGAATTAGATCAGAATTAACAAAATCTTCCTTTTCTCCAAGTTCTCCTTCTAACAGTCAGCTTGACTTTGTTGTCCTTTTTATATGCGACTTCTATACGTGTGATACGTAAGGCAACGAGGCCAGTGCCAGTAGTGAAGTGCAGCGATTTTGGCTGTTGATTCCATAGTTCAAAGTCTAGTGGTGTGAAGTCAAAGAATGACTGATAGGTTACTCTGGGCTTCGGGAGTTTGTTACAGGTAAGTGTGAGTCCTGATTTGTTATCCCTTTTATGAAAAACTTTGTTTAAATTAAAATGGGGATGTTTAAACAACTGYGAAACGTTTTGACTGTGTCCAAAGAAACTGCCAAAAACTAATGAACTTGATTTATATAAACTGCTTTTAGTGAATTATGATTCAAAGGATTGTTTTATATTAAAGAATAAAATAACACTGCCTATATGCTGCACCAGGCTAAAAATGAAGGTTTATCTTTACAGTGGAAAAAAAAAGAAAAAGCCCCCATCTGAAGCGCACCTTTAATTTAGCTGGTGAAATGATGCGTGCTGAATATGCAACCGTTAATTAGTACAGCCATACTGTATCTATTTATGTATATTGGTGTACAGTATGAATGGCGAGAACCCAGGCAAATGTTGTATACATGTATACTTAATGACACTTGCTTTCAAGAGTACCAAAACGCACAGGCACCTTTTGAGAGCATGACAGTCGATCAGAATATTACACATCAATCGAATGGTAACTTTAAATCGTTAGAGTAGGAGGTAATTTTGAGGAGGAAATGAAGCAGTAGCGGAATAGTGTGGAATAAGTGTCCTTTTAAAATGAATTAGCTTTTAATTGTAGTTACGATTCCTTTGCACAAATAACTGTATGGAGGTTTGAGCTGAATGAGTAGAGCTTAAAGCAGCTGAGCTTTTTCAGTTGAGAGGTTTTTTTTATTTATATATATATATATATATATAAAAAAATATTTGTTTTATGTGGGGCTGTTCACGGAAGCAATTTGATCATGGGAGCCTCCTAAGTGTCCTTGGTTACTTGGAGCCCTGATGCGCCATTGGGGCCGCGCTCGCGCCCGGCTGCGCGGCCCAGCGCCGGCGGCGGCAGGATGAGCCCCGGCGCTGGTGCGGTCGGCGGCTTTCCCTCGCACGCTGCCTACGGCCGCCCGTGCGTCGTGCCACAAGGGCGCGTTCTCGCCCTTCCGCCCTCCGCGCGGGCTGCGTCTTCCTACTGGTTAGGTCTTTGGGGGAAGCGGAATTTCCTTAGGAGTAGAGACCGTCCATCTAACAACTAAAGCTTTTTTTTTTTTTTTTAATCTGCAGAAAATTTATCTTTAGAGCTAAAACTCTTTTAAAAAAGATTAGCTTTCCCTGCCACCGCAAACTCATTTTTATTTCTTAACTACTGTGTGTCTACACCTATTGATAAAGCAGTAGACGTTGTCTCTCCTCTTAAGGGATTTTTTAACAATCCCAGAATTCGGTGTGGATTTGGGAGCGTCTGTTTGGTGGTGGCCTACCTCAGATACACGTTGCCTCCTTTCTTTGGGGTGTTGGTTCGTTTTTTTTTGTTGCTGTTTAAGATTGTTTTACTTCATCTTTTGAAATGATCGTGAGAGCCATAGCCGTGTTTGACAAGTGGGGTTTACACTTTGTTTACAGAACCGAATCAGGTAAAGTTGACCTTTGGGGAAAGAAGAAAAAATTCGGGAGACAGTTTTATTCAGGGGTTTTGGGTTTTTTTTTTTTTTTAAACTCCTTACAGGGAAATCGGTTTTAGTTAGCCTTTTCATATCGTTCTGAAAAGGAAGTTTCTGTCACTGTCATCATAAAAAGCGAAAAGAATGTATTAATCCTAAAGAACTTCTGGAGAGGGGAGTAAGCGAGCTTTACAAATTTTAAAATGGGCAATAYGACTCTTGCAGCCTTCGGTAATCGCCTCTTTATTTGTCTGGATTGTATGAACACYGAAGAATTCGGGGATCGCAGATGGGAATCGCACTTACTCCCTGCCATGTAATTCCGATTAGCCAATTGCTTTCTCAGTTGATGTTAGAGGAATATTCTCAATTGTTTACATTTATTGTTTCTTAATGAAGTTTTAAAGTGAGCCCGGCTGCGTTTCTCTCCTCCTCCTGCCGATGTACCTGAAGGCGTTAGTCACGAGTACGTGTACATTGGGAAGTTAAAACGGGACATCTTATGCAAAAGGCGTCAGTCAGAACATAGAAAAAAATAACATTCTGTGAATGAAATATTGTATGTTCAGATTTTATAAGATTTTTTTAGCCAGCCCAATTTACAGCCGTATATTTTCTTATGAAAGATGTCTAATAACAGGTGCTGTAACACTATCCTTGGGTTTCACTGTCTGGTGATAAGTGTATACAATATTTCTAAGGGCAACTATGTACTGTGATGTAAAAGTCTGGGCTAAAATGTATATAATCTGTGTACATAATTGTGTACTTGATTATAATTGATTGTAAAGATTTAATAAAATGTAAATATTCTGGTCAAGCTGTTCTAAATCGACACTGATTTCTGAATTGCCCAGCCACATTGGTGGTTTACCTTGGCTTTAGCAAGTAGTGTCTCTACAGGAAACCTGGTTAGCTACCAGCTGGACAAGCAGTGCAAAGGCCAGCTAGGTGCTATAGCCTATTACTGGGGACACGAATAAAGAGGTGAAACACTATTAACAACTGTAATGATGGAGCGGAGTGTGCAGCAACCTCCCCGGGGCCAAGGCAGAGGCCTGCGTCTGGGCTGCCGTAACCCCGTCCTGGCTGCCAAAGGGGCTGGAAAGCGGCTTTGCACAGAATAACAGGGGGTGCCAGCGGACTGTGAGTCAAGGGTGAGTTAGCAGCGTCCCCCTCCCCGGAAAGGCTTGGAGCAACCTGATCTCGTTGGGACTGTTTCAACCTGTTTTCTATGACTGATTTTTTTTTTTTTTTTAAGCATCTGTTCCTGCAATTAGAATGCCGAACTGCAAAAATCCCTTTTAAATATGAGCACTGCTGGTSCTCAAAGAGGCAGGAGCCCTAGACTTTAGTCTTTGTTCAAGTGGACATCATTGTTTTCAGCAACGAATAGTGTAAGTAGAAAGCATTACCTAACTTCCCCAACCTATGGTTAAGGGAACATCGGGAATTAATGGCTTGGAGTATTTTGGACAAAGCCGTGCTCTGCCTTCCTGCTCCCTGGAGAGGTCCTTAAGCCTAGGTAGTCAAAAAGCATCCTAGTCTGCAGGGAATCTACCAAGGCCATGCCCTTAAAAACACACCATCCCCTTGGCTAGTGGCTGTGGGCACGTGGAGGTTCAGTTGCTTCTGCCTGTAAATTACCAGTAGCTCCTGCAGCCCCGTGGGGGGTGATGGGCACCTCGCCGCAGTCCCTGCTCCAGCACTGGGACTCGCCTTGCACGGCTCCATCAGCACGGCTTGCAGCTTCAGCTCGGGCCGTGAGGGGAGGCCGGTGCCGCCTGGAAATGAGCTGCCGCCTCCTTGTTGGCTCGTAGGAGCGAAGGGCACAGCGGGGTGGGGGGGGGAGAAGCACCCGCTTCCCCGAAGGGGCTGCGGCTGCCCTCCGCGGGCTGGGGCGCTGAAGGCAGCGGGGGTGCGGAGGGGGCGCAGCGGGGCCCCCAGCCCACGGCGGGCCGGGAGCGTCCCGGTGGTCCRTCCTCGGCCGCTGCTCCGTGTCCTCCCCTGCTCCGAAAAGCTGCGGCTGCGGCCGGCGCGGGGGCGTGGGAAACCAGCCCGGCCGGGCAACGGCAGCAGCCTCTCGGGGCCTTTTTTGAAGAGGAAATAGGTCGCGTTGCCCGGAGCCCCCTTCTTCTTCTTCGTGGCAAGCGGGGGCCGGGCGAGAGGTGCGCGGGGCCCTGTGGCTCCGGCCAGGCGCTGCTGGGGGGGGGACGGGACGGGACGGGACGGCTGCCTCGCCGGCCCCCGCACCGGACGGATTCACGCCTGCTTCGGGGTGAAGCGGCTGCAGACGGGGGCGAGCAAGTGGCAGCGAGGCTTTGCCGCCCCTCTCGGAGCGAGCGTCCGCGCAGCACCCGGCAAAGCTCGGCCAAGCGGCTCGGCCAACCCCGCACTGTGCTCGGCCGCCGAGCCGCTGCGCGCGCGGCCGCAGGTGCCTCCCGAGATCAGCGCGCGCCCCCAAACCAGAGCCAGCGAGTAATGTCAAAAAAGCCCCTTCCAGCCGGGGACGTCGCCCGCGGAGGCTCTACGCAGCGGCGCGTGCGGCTCTCCGCRGGCGCTCGGGGGCTGACGCGGGCGAGCCGCTCGCCAGCCGGGGCCTGGCGCTGCGAGCGGGTGCCGGGCTCGGCCACGCTGGCGTGACGGCGTCGTAGGAAATTGCGGAGCTGCTATTTCAGGCGGCAGCTCGGTGAATAAGCGCGTCTCCCTGTGACTCATTCGGGGGGGTTTATTAATAGACGCAGGAACCAGAATGCCAAAAACCTGAGAATACCGCTCCGTTCCCACACAGCGCCAGCTCGCTTCTCGCGCTCGAGAACTTCTGCTCTCAAGAACCGTTCGAGGCAGAAAGAACAGACTTCCCACTCGGCTCCCGCGGGGGCAAAGAACCGCTGCCGCCGCGCACGATGCCGGTTATTCCTTCCGTGCGCGCGCACCGCGTTGCACGCCAGCCCAGCACGCTGGCCCGGTGCTCCGGGCTCAAGGAAACGCCTCGTGTTAACGGGCCAGCACGGGTGAGGCTGTCGCTACTATCAAACCCCGTAGCGGATTACGTAGCAGGCAGAGCATCACCCTCAAGTAACACACGGCGGGCTCCTCCGGCCAAGCACGGCTCGCCCGGCCCAGGCCAGCCGCGAGCTCAAAGCCGGTGCTCACCTGAATGCGTTAGGCAGAGGTGCGCAGCTAAAAAATAATACTAATTAAAAAAAAAAAAAAAAAAAAAAAAGCTAAAGTTGGTTTTAAAGCAAAGATGCAAGCAAACCTCTCTGAGCTTTCCCATTGCCAAGCTCAGCTGGGTCAGGCTCCACTTGATTTTGCTGAACACATGATCCAGCGACTGCAGAATCCTGTAATGTGAATTTTTTTTTTTCCTTCGGTGGCTACTGAGGCTCTCGGGTGCTTGGCCTCAATTTCTCCTCCCCACCCAGGAAAGCTAATATCCTGCCCCTCCGAAAAACCCATCCTCCAGCCTCCTTGTCCTCCCCCCCTTCCCCAAACATTTATGGAATTAAACTAGGAAAAGGAAATATTTTACTGGAAAAGGAGATTTTTCTCAGAGGTATCATAAATCCAGTACAGGGCCTTCTAATATTAAACACTTGAAAATCATTATCAATAAGGCCACATAGGTAGGAAGGTCAACAGCTCTGGACTTGCTCATTGACCACCATAAAAATATGGTGATGCTGCCCCAAAAACTTGACTTCAGACAAGGCTTTCGATTTTCCCAGGCATGCAAGTGCTATTTGCCACTTGGTTTTGGCCACCCCAGATCACTTATCTAGCCCCCACTTCATCCGTTTGCTCATGAGGACATTACGGGAGCCAGTGAAAGCCTGGCTACAGTCGAGATGATAGACAACCATGAACCGCTCTCCTGTCATCCACTGAGCCAGGCGTTTCACTGCAGAGAGCTATATCGGGTTGGTTAAGCACGATTTCCCCTTCAGAAATCCATCTGCTCTACCCCCGAGCACCTTCTCGTCCTTCATGTGTTTGAAAACGGTTCGTGGGAGGATTTGCTCCATCACCTTCCCAGGGATGGCGGTGAGGCCGGGCAGCCTGTAGTTCGCCTGATTCAAGCACAGAGCGGGACGTGAGAGACCCTGCTTCCAAAGGATGAAGTACGGGCGAGATAAGCAGACGCTGAAGTGAAAATGGGCTGAACTGCTGGGCTCAAAGGGTTGTGATCAGCAGCAAGATGTCCAGCTGGAGGCCAGGCACTAGTGGTGTCCTCCAGGCATTGATATTGGGGCCGATACCGCTTCACATCTTCATTCCTGACCTGGATGATGGGACTGAGTGCAGCCTCAGCAAGTTTGCAGATGATGATACCAAATGGGGAGGAGCGGCTGATGCACCAGAGGGCTGTGCTGCCACTCAGAGAGACCTGGACAGGCTGGAGAAACAGGCAGAGAAGAACCTCATGCAGTCCAACAGAGGGAAGTGCAGAGTCCTGCACCTAGGGAGGAATAACCCCAGGCACCAGGACAGGCTGGGGGCTGAGCTGCTGGAGAGCAGCTCTGCAGAGAAGGACCTGGGGAGTCCTGGTGGACACCAGGTTGAACATGGGCCCTTGCAGTGAAGGAGGACAACAGTATCCTGGGCTGCATTAGGCAGAACATTGACAGCAGGTCGCGGGAGCTGGTCCTTCCCCTCCATCAGCGCTGGTGAGGATGCACCTGGAGTGCTGGGTCCAGTGCTGGGCTCCCCAGTGCAAGGAGGACATGGACCTTCTGGAGCAAGTCCAGCAAAGAGCCACAAAGATGATGAAGGGCCTCTGCGGTGGCACGCAAAGCAACACCGGCCACCCTGATCCCCAAGGCAAACTATAAAACCATTGCGGGGGAAAAAAATGCCAACAGCAGTCAGAAATCAGCCTCTATTTTGTTTAAAGCTCATATTAAATTCATTCCTCAGTGGACGCGTGCATGAAACAGCCAGAAGGCTCTTTTATTGCAAAGACCAAGCGTGTCGACCGGGCCAGCTTGGGATTGAGTCATCTCCAGCTCCAAAATCGAAGTGACAGATAATTACTGTTGTATAAGCTTGCTAAAAGTGAAATAGCCAAGAAGTGAGTATTTGCCTGAAGTCTAATTTTTTAACACGACTGCAAAGGTTTTTGGAGTTCAAACATGCCTCTCTAGCACTTCATCTACCTATTTGTCCTTATCTTTGGACAAGTCTCTTAAGTCAGAGTTTAAAATACTTGCCCTGCTTCACGGCAAGGACCTGGCATCACCCTGGGCACTTTTACAGCAATTAAAACAGATGCTGCAAAAAAAAAAAAAAAAAAAGAGGAAAACCAACCACGTGCAATAGTCCAGATTGCCGCCTCCTTTCCCTTACGCCAGGTGCCCCCGCGTCTTGCAGCAATGCAACACGCAACGGTGCGCGGCCCACCCACCTTGCAGGAATTCAGCCGGTGCCGAGCGCTGCCGAAACCCATCAGCCCAGAGAGCAGAACTAGGGCAAGAAGCAGCCTCTAGTCCTGAGCCCTGCCAAAATCCTGCCGGAAGGCAAAAAAAAAAAAAAAGGGCCAGGAGGGGGTCTCGCCTCCTCCTCGGGGGCCAAAGTCCACTTTCCTGCGCACGCTGGCCACGCAGCGCCTGTGTTTCCTGCACGGCACCCGACCACCCGCGTCTCTCGCCAGCTTTTCGGAAATGTGCTGTTTTAGATACCTCGTCTGGACTAAACCGCGACCGGCAGCTTTCACCGGGACGTCTCCTTCTCCAAGCCAAAGCGCCGACCGCAGGTATCCGACTGCCCCATGCCGGGGCACAGCCCCATCCCCAGCGCAGGAGGCCACTAAAATTTGGCCAGAAAAGGAAAGTCAGCACAAATCACCAAGGTGCTGGAGCAAGGAAACCGCGTGCCGATGGAAGAAGTTCGCTCACAAAAACCCTTTCACTCCAATTTTGTTTAAGCCCCCGAGAAGTTGACTYGGCACTTAAGCCTACTAAATCAATCAGTTTGGCCTAGAGTGATTTTTTTTTTTTTTTTCCAGTGGTTCCCATATAACAAACCTCAAAAAACCCATTTACAAATAAGAAGCAGTACATCCTATAGAAGCAGTTCTACTTCTTCTCCCACTCTCTGCTCTTCCACAATCCCAAATATATTTGATGGGTGCAATCTGGAGGTGCAGCTTTGAGGAGAGCTGCATCGGAAGCCACAGTAATCCACTTACATTATTATAGGTCTTCGGCCACACAGAAATGGTAGTATATATTTAGAACACTAATGCAATTTGCTAGAACTTTGCAAAGGGAAAAAAAAGACCAGATGAAAAAAAAGCAGCATTTTTCTGTGCAACCTAACAGCATAAGATACGCCGGGGCCTATGATTTTCTGACCCGATTTGAATGGGCAAGAAAGTCCCCAATTCCGTCCCAATTTACTGCACAATGGTAAGGGAAATCACTTTAAAACTATTAGTTGGCCAGCAGAAACTTCATGTTAGGTCACTATATGCCTTATACATAGGATTTGTATAGGGAAATTTATAAATGAGACCTTCATCATTTAGAAAATGAAGTCTATGCTAGAAGAAAGGACCCAATCCCATCACTCCTCCGCTGTCGTAGAAGGCTTTATAAAGCACTTTCGAGAGAAGGATTTGTGGGATCAAATCCTAAGACTGTTTATTAATTAAACTGCTTAAGTAATTCAAGCACGCAATTCAAACTCCTCAGCGGGGCCACCTGCTCGAGCGCTCACATAATTTATGGGAAAAAAAGAAAAAATCATGCACAAGAGGACAGTGATCACGTCAAAGGATTCGTAACAAATTAGATGATGCTTCTTCAGCACTGAGAAACTAGAACAGACCTAATGAGGATGATGTGTTAGGAAAAGTAGGAAAAACTCAAGGAAGTCATACTGTAGCAAAGCAGGGAGAAAAGCTGTTCGTACAGGTAACAACCATCTCCTTTAAAAGAATAAATACAAAAGGTGCCTTTTTTTTCTTAAGGTTTTTTTTTCTTACTCATGACAGTTTTTGTTAAAAATATTACATCTTGCTTTTGAGAAGGTAATATCCTCCTTGTGCAATATGGAAAAATAAACTTTACAGCACACGCAACAGATATCCCCGGCCGGCACAGAGCTGCTTTAAAACACTCGCTCCAYGGAGTCGTAAATGCGGGGGGCCGCTTCTGCCTTCCCTCTCCCCAGGCTCTTAAAACGCTGCATCGTATGAATGGTAAAAGACAAGAATACATAAAAACAGTAAAATGTTTATTTTCTTAGAAAAAAAGAGATTCAAAATGATTGTGATCACACTCCCATTCGTGCTCAGCAAAGCCAGTACTGCAAGCTTAGTCCTTGATTAAGATACCTATTAAATGAAAACTCTTTTCCTCTTAAAATACAAATCCCTGCTCCTGCATCACTTCCAGTATTTCAGYGATAACATGCTTTTAATGGATACTAGCTTCTCCGCTTCTTCCCAGCGGAGAAACGAGGCCTGCCATGGCAAAACATCCCATCTCCAAAGCTTGAAATCACCAGCATTAACAAGCACGCCGGCCCGTACGCGGCCTGACAGACAGCTTAGGGGTGTTTCCTAGACGCTTGGACGTTCACTTATGGAAGCCTGGTATGACACTACCTCATCCGATAGAAAACCGGCCCGAAGCCTCAATAAGATCAACACTGTCTTTCAGATTAACCTTAAGGATTTGCTGCATATCTGGACACGGAAAAAAGTGGAAAGTTGCGACAAGTTTTAACTAGCAGCAACAAAAACGGTCCCATACGAGTTCTTAGCAATATTCCTCGTCTGGTCATTAAGAAACACTGTAACTGAATGGAGCATATAATGTGGAAATGATCTTCTTGCGCTATGTAGTGCTGCTCGCTCTAGAAGACTTCCCAAAGGTCTCGGCGGGGTTGGAATCTATTTACACAGTAGTATTCCTGCTTCRCTGGGCAGAATTGGCACTATGTGACATCCTCCTCTTCTGAACAATAGTCACGACCCTTGAAAGAGAGGGAGAGAGAAAAGAGCCACGTTTGTAAAGGATTGACTGAAAACAGAAGTGACAAAAAGCAACGGAGGACTTCAAAACTACCTATTATTTCAGTTCCGTAAACTTAGGAGATTTAAGTTTAGAGCTGGGCAGAAGCCTGAAAACCAGGGAAAAGAGTCTGCACAACTCCTAAATCCATTTCTGGAAGATCTCCGTGAAACCCAAACAGGAACCTGTTCCAGTACTGTCAATCTCTCAGCATTTCCATCCACTCTGTCGACTCCCGGGGGTTCAACGAACTGTTTTCCAAACCCGTTTTACAAAAAGCTGTGCCCTGACGGATGCCACCTTACCGATCCACCACGAAACACAAGCTCTCAAGCAAAGGCCACCACGCATGTAACCCTAYGAGCTGCGCTGCCAGGCATCTGCGGGGATCTTTAGCTGCGCTCGACGGCCAAACGCTGCTGGTAAAAGGGCTTGCTCAGCAGGTTGGGAAAAAAGAAGCCTAAGCAGCCCTAAATTCRGTTCAGCACTGACCCAAAAAGAAACATTTCTAAGTAGAAGAGTTGATTCAGAAAAAAAGAGGAGCTGAAGGAAAGTAGAAACACTTTGCAGCAAAGCCCAAATCCATTGGGTTCCTTTAGGCCAAGGCCCAGGACGTACTCTTCAAACCAACAAACCACCAGCTTCATCAACGTCCGAGGCTCAGGGCGCCGCTGGGGATTATGTCACCTGGTCCCCAGCGYGCTGGTGAAGAGGGAGCCCACCGGCCATCCGCCCCTGCCGTGCTCTGCACGAGGGGCCACCAAAGCTTGAATAAACCCCAAACATTTAATCCCATCTTGCATTTTTTTTCCCCACCCCTTTTCTCCTGCCGTTTCTTGCCTTTTTGGTTCGATTCCCGACAGAGCAGCACGCTGCTCCGCAGAGGCACGGAGGGAAAGGCTCGCAAAAGCAACGCGCCGAACAAGTCTGCGCCGCCTCCCGCCCGCTCCGCGAAGGCGAACGAAGGGCAGCCAGCCGCCGCTGCCGCACGTCCGATCTCCGCCTGGGCCCTGCGGGAGAAGGGGCTGCTGGCGCTGGTGCCCAGGAGGTGGCTTCCTCACCCGGGCTCGGGGCGAGGACCGGGTCCGTGCAGTCATCGCCCGGTGCGGGAGGCTGCCCGGCGTTGGAGCCTTCTCCAGCCTTCTGCTTCCAATTCAGYGTGTGTAGGCAGCAGCAGCACGGTTGAAAGGGGGAGAGAGTGACAACGCTGGCTGAAATACCAGGAATACTTCCCACGCTTTCCTGAAGCGTGACATGCAGCTCTTCTACGCACCATCCCGGGAAGAAACCGGCAGAAGAGACCTCCAACCAACAACCCATGGACTTCCCAGGCGAAGGCAATGCCCCGTTTGAAAATTAAGAGCCGTCCTAGCACCACGCTGCAGCCTGAGACCGCAGTGTTTTGGCACCGGGGCGCTCGACGCTGCAGACCGCCTGCATTTCTCCCTCACATGCAGCCACCAGAGCAGCCTTCAACCGACTCACCAGCTGTTGGGAAGGCGGAGGAAGGGAGCAACAACGTAGGCTTTTGCAGCCGCTTCGCTTGCTGAAGTTTGCACGGCCGCTTCCTTCTCTCCCATCCTCAAAGCTGAATAAAACCCTTGCTAGAAGCTGGGCGCAGTATTGCACTGTTCGATACAGAAGGAAGACGCGTTCGTAACATGACGGCACCTATCCCGGGTTTTCTACATACACGACCCAGTTACACCAGAAAGACCAGAAAGCTCCCGGACTAGCCCACGCTTAATTCCAGCACAAACACCTACGCGAAGCGCCTGGGCTCAGCCCTGCATGGCTCGAGGCACGCCGGCCCGGGTCGCCGGGGGTGAAGACCTGCTCGCCTGGAAGCACGTGAGAAACGGCCCTGACGCCCTGGAGATGCTCACGAGCAGAAAGCGAAGCGGGGGCTTCCCCTGTCCGGGCAGCAGCACTTCGCTGAGTGAGCTCTTGATGAGAGCCAACGCCTGTACAGAACATTCAGTCTCCTAAAAAGAGCAGAATTGGGGGAAACTACGCTAAAAGGATGCTGGAAAACTTAACAGCGCTTGCATTCGATTGCGTCTCAGGCAGAAGGTTGGGTGAGCTTTCCAGCTCACCGCCTGCCGAGCAGAGATCTGCTTTGGTCCTGCTAAGCCCTGTGGCCCCAATCCAGAGAAATACCTTAAGCAAACGCCCGTTTTGGCCCCCCTGGTTGTTTCGAAGGACGTCTGATGGACGCTGGAGCAGCCGATACCCCGAGTGCTCACGCCTGCCATCAGCTGGAAGCCTGCTGAGCTTCAGATGGGAAATTAATGTGGTGGGACCAGGCAAAATGTCGCTCCAAGAGTCAAGCTCAGCAGCTTGCAAAGCAGCTAAGGCCTTCTGAAGGAAATGGAAATAAAATATGGACCACGCAAACGGCCAGGCAGAAGATGAGCTCTGCTACGTAGACAGTATCCGGTAGTATTTAAATGCAAACATAGGTGACGGCGTGTTTCTTGAGGGAGAACATGTGCAAGCAGATGCATAACTGACAGAAAGAAAAAGGCACTGGCGAAGGTAACGGACCCTCCAAAAGGCAGCCGGATTTTGGTGGGAAAGGTCGGACGTGGCTGGTGAAAGCACGTCCCGGCTCTCGCTGCCGCCTGCCGGGGAGCGGGCGCCCGCTTGCGGGACGGCACGCGGCCGCAGCGACGCGGGCAAAGCCCAGCGCAGTGAAACGCTCGAGTCCTTCCGCAGCTCCTCTTCCTCCCGCAGGGCCCTGAACGCCGCCGAGCGACCGCAATACAAGGCCCGTTAATACGACGTGCCGTTAAACGGAGACGAGTTCCAATGACTCGCGGTGTCAGTTAGCTGGGTTAAGGATCAGAAGAGCAGGAACATATACATACAAGTCGAGCTAATTCCTAGGAAATCCTTTCTTCCTCCCTTGCCGTTCCAAAATCCGGACTTCTAATTTTTGTAGCGGACCACGAAAATGCCTTAACGCAAGCGTGCGAGTCCAAGGCAACGAGAAGAGGCCTGCAGTGCCTCTCCCGCAGCTCACACCAAAGAGCAGAGGAGAGCGAGCAGCTAATTCCCCCGCAGCCCGACAGCGCTGGGATCCTGACACCTCCACCAGGATATCCTACGTGGTTGATGATATCCTTTTACACTAAAAAAAACAAAAAAAACCCACCCAAAACAACCCAAACCGCCCAACCACCAAAGTGACCTCCAGTCGCGCAAAGCAACGTGCTGAAGCAGAAGGAGGGACATCATTTGAAGTGTGTGTGCACTGCAATTATTACTATTTTTAAGGCAGTGTAGCTACGGAGGGAACAGCTTCTGATGACACGACCACTGATGAATTCCACCAATATAGGTTATCTGGATTGTGTTTTTGCATTTTACAGCTCACAGTTTTTAACACTGCTTTTGTTTCACGCTTTCACGGAAGCGCTGGTGAGCCTGGCATCCCGGCATCGTGCAACATGCACAACCGACCCAGCAGACAGTCCTGGACAGGACCCAGCCCGCAACAGCTCTCAGGCCTTCCACCGGCTTCTTAATTCCTTCTTCTCTTCTCTCATAACGCTTTGCACATCCAGCCTTCGCATCAAGCAGAACCCGAACCCAACGCGGACCTAACTCGCTCCCCTTTAAAGAAACGCTCTAGATCGTTTCATTAAGGCTTCTTTGATCTCCGGGATTCGTAAATACTTCATATTTTCAATTGCTAAAACATCAGCTCCTTCTCTTCTGATTTCACGCCTTGATGGCAGAAACTGTATTTCAGCCAGCCTTCCTGCCCATTTAACCATTTTGCCGTGAGTCCAAAACACACATCGGACCTTCTCTCCAGCGCGTAGCGTGCACGTTCGAACGGCTGCTGGTCATTCGTATGAGCTGCCCTAACAGCCATCGGGCTTTCGGGGCAAGTTCAGGGGGTATTTTCTTCCTGACCGCAGAATTTCCGCCGACGCAGCTCACGGGCTCGGTGACCGGCAGCCCGTCTCCAGCCCAAGGCCGGTGCTGCTGGGGCCRCGGTGACCAAACGACCGTCACGCCACCTCCCGGGTCCTGCTCGAACCTCCCACTGCGGTGGGTATTTCGGCTGTAACCGGCGAGCCGCGCAGTGATTTAATGCTTTTAATTTTTCTGTCGCCATCCTCCCCTTCCCCGGAGAACAGGCTGAAAATGCTATTTAAGGATCAAATAAGAATCTTCCTATCTTCCCATCTTTCCGGCACTTCTGGCAGATACCTACAAAACCAATGCATTTCTGGCAAAAATTAATTAAAAACAAAACTTCTCTTAGTAGGAGTTTTTCCTCGGGCGCAGAAAGCAAATCCCATGCTCAGCTGTGCGCTAACCCCTGCCAAGCTCCTCGACTGCCGGCAGCTCGAAACGCGCGGCAGCTGCCTTCCTCCCTTCGACGGGCAAAACTGTACAATTCATCTTATTCGGCCGCCTCTGCAAAAAGGAGCACGGGAGCACCGGCAAGCGCCCGCGAGCGCGATCCCGGCCCACGGCGGGGAATGCACAGTATCGCCGCAGGAAAAGCATCTAAATGTTCACAGGGTCAACGCATTAATTCAAAGGGGAATTAGCTCTATAGCAGAATAAAAATAAAAATATAAAAAAATACAGGCAGAAATTCTGCTTTTACATCCACATATAGGAATGCCACAGGTTAAGCTAAACCTTGCTCCGGTCAATTGCTCACATGGAAACACTCTTCCCGAGACTCTACAAAGTCCTCGGCCCTTTTTATTCTTTTTCCCCTCATAATTAAAAATTCAGCTCCAGACATGAAAACAGCTCCCTGAATAATCTAATCCCCACACACTGTCTGAGTGAATTGAAATATTTGTTATTCCTCTCTAATTTTATGCTACTCTAAAAAAAAATACATTTGACAAAAGCAAAACAAATTTGCAAAACAAATTATCCAGCGTAACACGCCAGCGATGTGGGCAAAAACGGCAGAAATTCACAGCTGTCCAAGTCAAAATTCCCCTCCTTCTCTGCAACCCCAAATCACCRTTCGGGAGTAGGAATTACTTTATTCCAGCTGGAGAATCAAATGTTTAACATCAAATACCAGGTAAGGTGCCCAGCTCCAAAATGCGAAACCTAAAGAACCACTGATGAGYGGACACCAGCTGAGGGTATGACCAAGAGCAGAGAGGTCTCTCCCGGCTTCTCCTCGGGGCTGGCAAGGTGATCCAAGCAGCCCATTTAACCTCTGACCGTCTCCGTTTCCCACCTGTGTCGTGATACAAAAGTTCTCCACCATCTCACAAGGAATTACCCTCAATTAGAAGATTTGTGGAAAGCACTAAGATCCATAAATGAAAGCTGCCGTCAAGATCCCGAGCTAGGCAAAGCCTCATTCACCCCCCTTCTTCGGAAAATGTGGAGCTCAGCTCTTGAGGGGGGGTTGCCCAYGCGCCTGGGCACAGGTCTGCACGGCCTCCGGGGAGGGCAGCTACCCCGAGGAGCTCCAGCGGGAGACGAGCAGAGCGCGGCCCTGCGAGCGGCAGCGCAGGGGTCTGGCAGCCCCCTCGGGGTGCCCGCGGGCAGGTCTGCCTGCCTGCCTGCGCACGCGCGCGGGTGCCGGACTCCTACCTTTTCAATTTTTTCGTCGAGCATCCTGAAGAATTCCTGTTGGCTTTCGGAGATGTGCATGCTGCAAAGCAAAGGGAGAGCGTCAGCACCCGTAGGAAGCTTCTCTCCTTTTAAAACACCCGTGCGCGGTCCAGAATAGGCCAGGATCCAGTTTTAAGGTTTTACCACTGCGAAAAATAACTCGCTTTTCTGTCATTGTAGAAAAAAAGCGTAAGAAACCCAACCAGAGGACAGTACGGCCCCCACGGTCCATAAGGTGAGTCATTATGATCAAAACCCCTGGCTCTGCACGTTGCAGGATCCAGGCTAAGCCAGCGCTTCCCATCAACAAATTTGGTCTCTGAGCCATATCCCACAGCTGTCACACGGGTTTTTTAAGCGATCTGAAGGTCCCCCTTTTTCAGGCAGACTCCAGGTGCTAGGAAAGAGCCCGCTGCCCCAGCGGACCTCGCTACGCTGAGACGGCACGTTTTTCCGAGACTGCTGACTTCCCCACCATGAAGTTAGATGCCTCCAAGGCGAGATTAAAGCCTAAATTACAGCCTCTCTCTCACTACACTTTATAAGGTGGAGAGAGCAACTCTCACTCACGTCAACCATAATTTGTAAGGGAACTAAACAAAGGGGAAAAAAACCCACCGCGTTGCACTGCTCTATGGATGAAAAGCGTACACACTCCAGGAGAGCCTGAGCTGCACTGGAGATCCAAAAGTGACACCCTTACGGGCCACGAGAAAAATTTAGCTGGGCAATAAAATTGCCCGGCAATTTGCAGGTGCAACGCACACGCACACAAAATGCGGACACAGTCTCTGTTTTGAGGAACTGTGCAAAACTGTAACACCCTTAGCGACTTAATGAGCAGCTGGAAGAGAGCGCAAATGGACCACTGGACCTACACGCAGTCCTTGGGTGTCCTCCAGAAGAAAACGTTTCTCCCAAATGGAAATACGGAAATTACTGCTTTTCTTGAAGGAAGTGCAGCAGCATGCGAATGCATTTTTAGACGTCTCGTGGCAGACTGATTAAAGACAAGGGCGTATGGATGAAGTCTCATTAAGGCAAGGTGGTAGCAACACGTCGTTCAGGGTGAAGAGGAAGCAACCAAGCCCTTGGCCTCTGTCAAAGACCCCCGTGGATTTACTGCTGGTCCCGTACGTACAGTGTTTATGTAAAAATCTACATGCTCCTCGATATAGCAGGAATCTTCCCAACCTTACTGTTCTAGGTAACATTTTAAAACTCCCTCCACTGTACTTGAATTTAATAGTATTTGCAAAACGGTCTAAGTTTTGTTTTAAAATAACACCCATTCAACAAGGAAAACAGTCCTATAAAAGGCATTTAATTATTTATCTATTTATTTTTACTCTTCAAGCAAAGTAGGCCTTTCCCAGGCAATGCCTCAAATCCCTCTCCATTAGGGTCAGATTTGTTACGGTTTTGAGACTATAAACCTTAAAAGAAAAAAAAATAAATTGCACATGATGATAACCAATATTTGTCGACTTAGTGATGAGGAACTCAAACCCACGTATCAAGCGAAATTCAGTGGTGCGGAAGAATAGCAGCTTGGGTAAACAGTGGAGCGCCCCATATAACGAAGACAGCAATGACCATTTCCGAAACAATTTAATCATTTTACATGGAAGAAGTTTACCCTCCCTGGGCCCACAGAGTCATCGTGCAGTATAGCTGCTAACCTAAGCCCAGGAGGGAGCAAAAACTTCCCAGGGAACTTAACCGGTAACTATTTGGGAACATGAGTGCACATAAAATTTTGTTAATAATTGAAAAAAAAACGGAACTTACTTTGCTCTGGGTTGATGTACTAATCCTGGGATCTCTTTATTAGATTTAAGTCTTACGTTTGAACTGGCACTTTTTTCCTGAAACACACAAAAACACAAGACGGAAATCATCAGCGTTTATTGAGCACACAAAGCACAGCTGGCGTTTGTCATGGGAACATCACGCTCTGCCGGACTCGGTCACGTCTGCCTGGACCGCCCAGCGAAGAAAAGCAAAATTAAAGGAAAAAAAGTGATGAAATGACCCAGGGAAACGTGCAGCCAGCAGCTCGGGTGGACAGACGTTAAATGGGACGAGCAGGGGCTTGGTGATCACCAGGGCACCGCAAAGCCCCCAGCCACCAGCCCAAATGTGGCAGGTAGCCATCGACCTCTTGTTTTCAGGGAAAAAAACTATCTCCTGCCTGCAAAAAAGTGGGAAAGCACGTGGCCGCTTGCAAGTCTTCCCGGAGCAGCGGGAAGCTGCCAGTACGGATGGGCCCGCGTTGAGCCGACCTCTCCGGCCCGCCACCGAAACCGGTCACCGGTGACTCCTCGGGCGCACCACGCCGGCGACGATTCGAGCCAGGCAAAACGAGAAACGAGCCCTTCCGCCGGTAATTCTGGCGGCTTTGTTCCGCCTTATTTACTCGCTGAATGAATAAATCACGCCAAGTGATTTTTAAGAGGGCTACTGAATCGCTGGCTCAAAAAGTAGGCCGTCTAGCAGCTAACACTTTAATGAATAACTCTACAAGGACTGTAAACATCGAGCGCCGCAGCATATTTAACGCTGTTCAACGCATAGTTGCTAATCCTCCCAAAGAGAAAACAGCGCCGGGCCTGAAAATCACCCTAAGAGAGAAGCAAGCCTTGCTTTCCAAGCCTTAGCAAACTCCCTCTCTATACAAATACAGATATACGTGCAGATGCCGGGATCAGCACCAACCCTGCCCTGAAGAAACTTCTCCCGCTTAGGGACGACCAGGAAGCCACGAGAAGAAAACACACTTAGGCACTGCCTTCTTTCTGCGGGTCCCATAAAAACATTCGGAAGATTAGCTAACTCGCTCAGGAGGACGGGAATAAATTTCCCGTTAACCCAACGCCACGACCCCCCAGACTATTCCCTGCCACCTATGGCTTCTAATAACGGAGACGCATCTACCGCCTGCTGCTTGCGGCTGGAAATTAATATGCAAAGGTTTGTTTGCTTTTAATCTAGCTCTGCTTCGCAGGCTGGCAGAAAGGTAAGAGAGTAAATAACGCCTCTCACCACAGATTTAAAAATAAACCACTCGGGACGCTGTAATTGGATATCCGCGGCAGCCAGTCTCCAGCAAAAAGGGTAATAGCGGACGCTTTATTCCCCGTCATTTTGCAACTAATCACTATCAAAGTAAAGCTGTCAGCAAACCAAGGTGATTCCAGTTGATAGATTTGTTAATTATTGCTAATTCCCCCCGAAAAGGACGTGCCGCACCAGAATTGCAGGGCGTTAGCAGATGGCAGCGACTCTGCTGCCAGATGCCGTTAGCACGGCAACAGCCACCGCTGCCACCAGCATGAACTACGTGCCAGCATTTCCCCGGACGTCTCCCCTCTTACGCCTTCCCCCTCCCCCCTCCTGGAGACATGTGCGCCTAATTTTAAGTATTTTCTTTTCCTCATAAAAAGCCCCTTTTTAAGAACCTTTGATAATTATAGGGATTGTCGATTTTTGAGAGACGCTTCCAAACGATGAGACCGTGTATTATTTTGTGTGTGCGGTATTTTTAACTGATGAGATGGGCACAAAAGAAATCAATTAAAGATGGTAGTAACAATTACTTCCACTACCTAATCTACTGACCAGTTTTCATCAACTTATGGTCACCTTTTGGTCTTTCATTGCTTTTCTCAAATGCTACAATAATCAAACAAATATAGGACCAAATAGGAAAAAAAAAAAAAAAACACGTAAAACAGTAAATCTTAGCATAAGCAAAGCAGGTTTCTTTGATTTTTTTTTTTTAATTTAATTTGGAAAAGGCTGAAAATATCCAACTTGCAGCTGTACCCTGCGCCACCAATGTCTGGAGGTGGCACATTCTCAAGAATTAGTTCTGTTTTTAAGATGCCTTCGCCTCTATAGATTCTCTATTAAAATACATTCAAGTTCACAGAAATATCGCAGGTCTCACCAGACAGTGATTACCTTTTACTTAATATCGGTAGTTTACAGCTCTTCAAATATTTGTAAGTACCACACATCATTCATAACAGGGTAGCACTTTTCCTCAAAGGAGTTTGCAGCACCTTTCGAGCTGTTTTCCAGAACTATGTAATTCATCGTTAAAAGCATTTGGGGGAAAGCGAAGAGCTGKGTCTCGAGCCCGTGCGGCGAGGGGGCCGGGCACGGTGAGGAGCACGTCCGTCAGACCAGCACGCCTAACGGATGCACCCATCACAGCTCACGTGCCAAGAGGGAGCAAGCCCTAGGTGCTAACGGTGGGTGAGGAGACACCCAACAAAGACGTTCTCATCGCAGTCACAGAAAGGACCTTCAAAAAAAATTTAAAAAGCCTTTATTAAAAGCAATCCCCTTAGGGATACAAATACCCACGGCGATGCTGAACTTTCTATTACCGGCCAAGAACAAGCAACGGTGGACTCGCGTGGGAAACCACCCAACAGCGGCTCGTGCGTCCCATCTGCCTGAATTATAAAGAACACCCTAAGCCAAGGAAGAACAAACCCCCAAATGCCTTTTATCAAGAGCGAGAAAATGAAACAGAAGCAAGTGCTAGCAGAAAGGACTGTTCTTGACACGATTATAAATCACGCGCTGTTATTAGCTGATCTGAACGGAGCTKGAGGGCAGGTTTCGAAATAAATCTTAGTGTTCAATGGACCGTTTTAGCACACGCTCTTCCYGTTTCAGGCCAAACTTTCCTCAATTGAGAAGGAAGGACTTGCCCATGACGCCTTACTCCTATAAAGTATCTTCCAAGTGTCTCAAAGGAGCTTCTTAATAAATCRGACATTTATGCGTAGGTCTGGGTGTTTTCTCCCCCAGTAACAGGCTGGGGGAGGCCGATGCCTGAGGACTTCAGGTCAAATCCTGGCCGCTCAGGCATGCAACGAGGAGGGGGAAGACAGGCGTGCAGCTGTGCGTTTATTTTGGAAAAATCCGATTCTGCTAAGCCAGCCAGCATCGTGCCGTGAGTCTGCACAGAAGCTGCAAGTGCAATCTCCATTTGGAAGGGGGAAATCCTGTGCCTTCATCAATGGTCCACGGTTTTCTCAAATTTCTTCTGCAGCGTAGGCCTCATCCTGGAAAAAGACAGTTTTCCAGCCCAGTTACTACTGGGAAACTTCCCTGCAGCAAAATAAACATGAGTGACTCGGAGACACTTCGCCAGAGCTGGACCATGCCCGAAGGCAGCTCCACGCGCTTCGATGGTGGCAGCCCAAGCCGGCAACGTGGAAATGCTGGGAAGCAAAAACGCAAAGACTAAAGTGATGCTGCAGAAGGTGTATYGATTTGGCTGGACCACCCTGAACACCGGCCAAAACCAGAGATGTTACCCTCCGTCCTCAATGGGCTTTTAATTCTGTAGGTGTTTACACGGGCCAACATCTAATGAAGTTTCCCACTCCCAATGAAGCAAGGTGCTAGCATATAGGTGCACACRTGCAACCACCCTCCCGCAGCTGCGCAGAAGAACATATATGAAAGACAACGCTCCAAAAAACTTCAGGACTAACTTACTACAATTTTCGTTTTTTTTATTTCCAGAAGTTTAAAAGGGACACATGGGAAGTCTCGGGCCTGCTGTCAAAGCACTGGGAGCAATGGCTGAAGTCAGAAGGAATTCAAGTGGAAGCTCAAGTATTTCCCTGCACAAACATCGCACCTCAAGTCATGGTCATAAAAAAGACTCTCCGAACACATACTGCAAACTTAGAGAGGGGTTTGAGCGGAGCCTTCCTACACTCTCCAATACAGCAAGCAACCACCCGACTCTCAGAGCTTGGTGCTGGCTGGAGTCAGGGTAACAAACTTGTTTTATCTGCAGGTTCGGCACCATTTCAAATATTGCCCTGCTGCCTTCCCTCTACTGATCTTCCTCTTCAAGGACGTCTGATCCGAAGTGATTCGGTTTCAGATTGCCACCTTTTTTTTTTTCTTGGATCAGCTGTTTGCGCATTTGGCTGAAAGCAAGATGAACCAGGACGGTAACGAATGTGTTGTCGTTCTTTTTAAGTGCTTTCAAGAAGTTAAAATCGGGGTGTGACTGTAAGAACACCCCATGTTCTCACTATGCTTAACTGAGGCGGCAGGATCTCAACAAACATGAATTTGAAGAAAATGGAAAAGGTAGGAAAAGGCTCTCTCTCACGGAATATCTAAATATAGTTCACTCTCAGCAAAGCTATCGGCACGCGAGCTTTGATGGGGAACATCACTAAAGAGCAAGGAAAAAAATAAAAAGAGGGTAAATTCCCACTCCTAAAGGTTTTCCAAAGGACGTTAATACTTGCATCTAATAGGAGTCTTTTTAAACTTCCCAGTCAGCTTTTCAACTCCTTCTTCCTCCCGCTGAGTATTAGAAAGTCTGGACTATTGGGCTATGGTATTTCCAATTATTTTTTCTTTAAGTTTTCCCAGTATTTGGTTACTAGACAGAACCGAGATGCAGACCTGTGAACAGCTGGCACGAAGACGGTAAATGAAGCCAAGTAAACAGAAGAAATCACAAATAAGGAATGGAAATGGAAAAAAGAGGAGGCAGACCGGAAGCCTCTAGGGAAACCCTACTTGCCCCTTGCTGGTCTACTCCCTTTCACAGCTCCGTAGTTTCATCACCCCTCCGCAGGGGTTACAGCCTTAAATCCTCTACTTTAGATATAGCTTGTGACACAAAACTCCAGAAAAGTAAATGCATTTATTTCCATCTCGGAGTTCTTTCCTGCAAAGCGATTCCCAAACTTAAAACTTCCAAGTGTCCCCTGCAGAAAACGACGTTAAAAACGCCTCCGTTCCATAATACTGGGTTTATGCTGCTTTAACAATCAGGGTTTTCTGGCTCCTTGAGCTTGCACGGTACTTAAAAGAGCAGCCAGGATAAGAAAATGAACATTGTGACAAAGATAAAGCCAAAACAACTGTATCCACAAGACTGGACACAGTACACGAAATTTCATTCCAGACGTGAAATCACCTTGCAGGAAGCAGAGCAAGGGAGATGTCTAAAGGTGATGTGGGATCCCTTTAAGGCATGGAGCATTAGGGCTAAAATTAAAAAATATCCAGAAATGCTCAAGAGAAAATGCTGTGAGCAGAGAGGAGAACCGCTCTCTAACTCTTAGTTATATAATACACCTTTAATGGCTTTTGTGCATCAGAGTGGTGGAAAGTTTTATCTAGCAAATGAAAAAACGTGGATAAAATTTTTGTCCATCTGAACAATGGAGAAAAATTAAAACCTTCATGATGGAAAACTTATATGATTAGACTGGCCCTCAAGGAAACTTTTTAGGTTAGGTTCAGCCCAGGTTTAGGTTGCACTTAGCAATGAAAAGCACACCACTTGCTCTTTTGCAGGTATATCAGTCTTCTGGATCCTACAACCCCCCGGGTAACAAGACTTGGCTCAGAATTATCTTACTGCTTATTTAGCCTGCATCGTTAATATATCTCTCTCAACAAGCTTTTATAGAAATATATTTATTTACAATAAATGACATATTACTCATGCCAATTTTTCACGCATGTCTCCTGAAGGCAGTTCTCCTCTAAGAGTAATAACGTGGAAAGAGCTGGCATTTAATACAAAAGAACGGTATTGCAAGAAGTCTGTAAACATTTATATCGAGGCATAAATGGCGCAGTCTTAAAAGTAACTTGGTGTATTATGCAGCCCATCCGTAATAGGGCATGCATCCATTAGTTTTTGCTCCAAGAAAACAGTCTGCAAAGCAGTTTTGCATTACATGTAAGTTGGGCTCGTTGAGAAGATGGTGACCATCAAGCAGCCATTCTGAGGAGGCATTAAAAATAACACGTAGTCCCCTCCATCTGCCAAACAACAGTACAGTGATGGTGCCTCCTCTCTTAGGGTCTGCAGTTTTGCTGGTCATCAGCTTTTAATCGCAAAGGGAAGGTTGGAGTACCCTAGGTTTATCACACATCTCTTACTACCTCCATGTAGCTCCACAATGTGCATCAAGGTCCTTTCAGAAATTAGGAATATGAAAGTGTCCCATTAACCCAGTCTCACAGGGAACTTTGTGGCATCACAATACATGTAAGATACTTTTCCCTCTTGTTCAAAACCTGAGATTTATGAAGGACAGTAGCATTTCCCATCAATACAAATATGTTTGTGATGGGAAGGGTTTGGTCACTCACTGCCTACAGGGGTGACTCTAGCGTGGAAAGCAATGGCATAAACGCAGAAACGATCTCCATGTGTGCCCACTAACACACACGCATTCCCACAACTGACAACAATTATTCCCACAATGTGCTTCCAATTCCCACAGATTCCCATCATGGGAACCACCTCTGAACATGTGGAAGAGCGTATGCTGCACGCCGAGGGCTCATGCAGCATGGACATTGCTGGCTAACCACATTTTCCACTCGTGGAGCTCTGTAGCTGACGAAGGGAAAAAGAAACACATTAATGCATGTTCCAAAACAGCAACAATTCCCTACAATAAGCACGCATTCTCCCAGCACTGTCCATGGCTAAAATTTTTAAATTTCTTGTAGACAGCAATTAAGTAAACATCATCACAGAAGCATATTTTCAATGTCTGCATTTTGCTTCTCTCAACTTCTGTTTTGTTCTTATTAATTCTCCAATTTGCACAAGGCATAAGATTTAGGACCCAAGAGAGACGGAAGTTGTAGTTCTTGCTAGGTAGCAAATTTCACCAAGTGTGGCTAAAATGCTGCTTTTAAAGGATATAACAGCTTAGTTATTATTAAGGATGACATAGGTACTATGACACATGAGAAATATTATGGCTGCAGGAGGAACCTTAACTCTGATTCATTTATTTTGTACAATCTTTTGTTTTGTTTAGATTTGAAAAAAAATCATTATTTCACAAAGAATACAGTAGCCTGCTTGTTTACTAAGTATCCAGTCCATCCATAAGCATGGATTTTGTCTAGACTATCCCAAACAAATTAATTTGACATTAATACTGAGAATAGAGATGGTATATACCAGAACAAAAGACAATCACAAAGGCTTTTAAGACTTTAAGCCATGTAAAAACCCAACCTCCATTCCTGATTTAAGTGTTTATCTCCCATAGGTTTCACTGCAAAAATCAGTGCGTCTCCCCAGCAGAAATGTGAACCAGCAAAGCAAACATGTTCCATCACGGATGAATAAAAATAGCTTTGGCTGCTAGAGGTGCTGCAGATCAGGGGAAGATATCCAGACCAAACACCGAGTCAAGAACTACCTTAAAATCCATCAAAACACAGAACTGGAAGTACTGACGTCCAATGTATATTTAAGAAACACTGCATTACCATGTGCCTGATCCACCGTTTCAAAGGACAACAAAGTAAAGCGCCAGCAATGCCACAGCATCCACAATACTAGTGTTCCCTGATTCCACCTTGTATATTGTCCACTCTGGTTTTAGCGTGTCTATCATCTCACCTTCTTCTGCATCTCCTCTTCCCAAAGCCACCCTCTCCCAGGTGGAAGGGGGCAGAGGAAGGATTGGAAATGAGCCCTGTCCTCCTCCACTGGAAAGGGGTGCACCTCCTTTTCTGGAGGAAAATCTCAGAGGTCGGCCACCGGGCATCAGTACGAGACGGGCTGCGCTCGGGCACGACGTCTGCTCCCTTGGGAGGGAGCAATAGAGGCCACGCGAGAGGAGGTCTATGTATGCTGGGCAAGACGGGACTGGCTGGGGATGGAGAGGTTAGTGGGAACACAAGTAGGGATATGCTCCGTGGCCCCTTGATCAAAATATGAAACAGCCCTGCGAGACTCTATGAGGTCAGTCTCTTGAAAGCTTCAGATAGTAGCAACGATCACCAAAGGAAGGTATTTCAAAATATCATCTAATTACACCATCTGAGGGCATGTATCCAAAGCACAGATTTCTGCCCAACCTGTTCTCCAAACCTCCAATTCTACAGTTTTCTCCATAGCCTGTCTTTAATTTTTTACTTCCCTAAAAGTTCAAACGTTCTTTCTACCGCCCAGCTTAAATCTTTGCCTGATGTCTTCTTGCATCTCTCTCCGTGGTCATGGAAAAAACCTGCCATGCCTTTTAAAGAAACCTTTTATATATTGGGTGACTTATGTTTCCCTCTGTCTTTTTAGGCTAAACAAATCAATTCCTTCCATCTTTCATTACAGCTTGCATTTGCTAAACCTTCTATTCTTGTCACTCCCCTCTGGGCCCTTTCCAGTCTGCCTACATCTTTCTTAAAGAGTATGCTTCCAGTTTTGGTCACAAGATTTAAAACCTTATTGAAATCAAAGCACCACATGCATTACCACATTTGATAGCAATAGAAGCTCCCGTTTAAATGTGGTATCTCAAACCAGTGAGGTTAACCTATGATATTGAAATAAAGACTGCATTCCTCCGCCAGCGACAGTTCTCTTGGAAACCTGCAAGCAAATGGATGCTACCAACCATTTTCGCTTTTGAGGTTTCCCTAAAAGCAAAAGACTTTTCGCTTTGAAAGGCAGGTTGGGTCACATATACTCAGCCGAGAGAGCCCAGCTCCTTCCAACAGAGAGTCTGTTCTGGAGTTTTCAAATTTCTTTGACTTAGGCAAGTCTTCGCAGAATGTACTCATTTTGTTACTATAAATCATGGTTTGCAGTTGAAATACCATTAAGTTTTATTAGCAGATCTACAAGGGACATCTATGTGCTGTACATTCATACTTCAAAAAAATGAGGTAAATAAATGCAGAAGGAGAAATAAGCTGCGCTCAAGCTCTCTACTGGATACATAAAATTTGTGGTACAAGATCCCTCTCCAGCCGAAGAAGTGTTAGGTGTGATCTATCTTCCTGCCTCAACCCTGGGATTGCTTAATAAAAAAATTATATAACGCTATCAGAATTACCACAAGGTCGAATATCTGCACGTCCCATGACTCACAGTCCAACAGCTCTTCCTAAAATTAGAGAGAACATGCAACAACCAAAATCTGCACTCCTGAATCACTTTTGATTTTGTTATTTCTAATCAAAATCCATCTTTGAGTGAGTAATGGTTTGTTTTCAGCCATTTGCAGATGCTGAGTTTTAACACACACTTGATCTTCTTCTCAAAATCAGGTGGGTGCAAAGATAGGAAAAACACCTCTAAAATTCACTAGGTTTTTCCCATCACGGGGATGTTCACAAAATGAAGGACTTGCCTGTGATTACCACCAGCCGCAGTATTACCAAACACAAAAGCTTTCCGCCTGAGTCAGAAGCACATTCCTAGGCACATTCATAAGAACGTACTTACAACGAGGAGAAAACAAGAGTTTAGAATGAAAATATTGTCTCATTTTTCACGGCAGTGTTGCAGTGTTATCATTCAATTACTTCCTTGCACTTAATTCACTGTTTAATCTTAATGTGATAATGAGAACTTGACTTCATACTGTATACCACGTCAGTGATCCTAAGAGCAAAATTAGATTTTATTAAAGTCACCGAAGCCCACACTCCGTAATCCCTCTGCCTTTTTACAACAGTATTAGCCAGCATTTTCCTTGACTACTGCTGAAGAATACTAATAAATAAAATCTCTTCTGCAATCGCAATTGGTATGCTGTGATTAGTATTTCCTACTTGCTCATGCAAAATGAAGATCAGCAGAGACAGGGTTATCAAGGCGCTCTAAAAATCCTACAGAGCAAAGTGTGTTTGAGCAAAGACCATGTTGGGTTTTTTTGTTCTATTCTAGGAGCTTATAACTTCTGAAAAACTGATAGCAGGGACTATAGCCCCATAGGCCTGCGATATGCATCCTTCTTTGGCCTTTCTCTAGAAGTCCCATTTTGTAAATGGTTGAGAAAGGACTAGAAACAATAATTCAAGATGTAGCAAGTAGCCCATTTCACCCTAAAGCAGGCTTATCAATTCCAGCACGAACACCAACAAACAGATGTTATAACTCTCGCAAAGAAAACTGAAAACACCACTCTTTCCAAGCTTTGCACTCAGCTGCCAAATCTGATAACACTTATGCAAAACTTCTCAACCTGCATGGTGGCAAAAGCACATTTTGAAGCAAACAAATAGATGAACTGTGTGTCACACCACTGTAGATAGATCTAGTAGATACCACTGTGCCACTGAGATAAAGGAAAATCTTCTCATTCCCTGGCTCTGTTCATGAAAAGCACAGCCTCCCAACCCCAGTGAGGCTAAAGCACACGATGCCTTATATGCCTCAAGGCTCTCCTGAATCGTGGTCCGCATGGCTCTTCCAGGAGAAGACCACCCTCGCCGAAGGCTAATTTTGCAGCTATTAAATGCCACAAGAGCAACAAACGAGTTCAAAGTGGCCACGATTATTTAGGATTTTTTGCGATACCATCGTATAATATGTTTAAAATGGCCAGATATGGGAGGCAGAGAAGGGGCAGATGGCAGGACAGCCACAGGAACAACACGGAGACCAGCAAGACGCCAGAGCTGCGTACAGACCGAATTAATAAAATAACCCTCGCGGGAGAAAGGAAGGGTCGCCCGCCGACGGGGAAACCCAAGAGGCACATTTTGCGTCGTTTAAACCTCACTTAACGCATCGACTGTGTCCGACGAGCAAAAGCAAGCAAGTTCTTCCTCGCCAAGAATCTTCTATTCCTTTCTTCCAAATGAAGCACGGCCATCGACGTCATCTTGAACTCCAAGCTATAAATAAGTGGGTTACTACCCTACGCAGCGCTGTCCTGTGAACGCCCGAGGACCAGTAAAGCCTTTCTGTTGTTACGTATACGTGATGCCTCGGTATTGCCGTGGTTGGCTCCTCTGTGCCAAATTCCTGAAGCTTAAAATCACTTTCAATTAATCTTAGCCTATTTGTGACAAGCTGGCCAGCAAGGCGACTTTTGGTTCACCTACAGAAGAGCAGGGCAGAACTCTGGCCCACATTAGTAACAGTTAATAATGCACGTTCAGAAAACATTTTTCAAGACAGAAAGGTATTCATCTCTTGGTAGGGCTATACATTTTCAATTCAGCAAGTTTTTTCCTTGCATGATCATAAATTGTACCCGTTGACATAGTTGCAGAGAAGGAACCAAAAGAGAAACCATAAATACCAAGAATAAGTCCTACCTCCCAAACGCTTAATACAACAGACTTCCCAAATGAATTATCAAAGCAAATCTCACAGTGTAATTAACTTGCTAAAAGACAAAAAGATCTTTTATTTTGTTTAAAATTATTTAATATCTAAGTATTGACAAAAACATTTTGAATGGCGTCCTATCTAGCACAAACCCCAGAATGCTGTGAATAATTTTGAGACGAGAAAAATAGCATAATAACAAATAACACGATTATATTCTACATGTTGTACTCGGCCTCTTGTTATATTTGGTCTAAGCTGTCGGCCTACTGTAAAAGCTGGCCAAGAATTCTTCAAACCCTGCCAGAGCTAGAAATACTGGCCAGAAATATTTGTCATATCGCAGCTCAGTTTCCAAAAAGTGAGATGCTGGACTTTCAGAGCCAGGAAAAAGTAAGGTGCAAAGGACAATAAATATTGGACTTATTTAATATTGGTGGAACGCATCAGATGAAATGAATTTGAGTGCTCTTAAGCCTGCAGGGCTGCGGCATGGCAAATACACTTCACTTTGATTCCTGAGTCCCCGTGCGTCAAAGCCATCTGGAAGATCCAGCCACACAACTGCTGGATACTATTCAGCTAGGACGAGGCAATGATTTCCAGTGCTCGGCCACCACGGCAGCGTTCTCCTTTATAGAACTAGGCAGTTTTACCTTGGATTAAATTTATTGATTTTTTTCTAATCTCATTGGACACTGATTAGTCATCAGAAACTTGGATCAGTCACATGTGAGCAGACACCCAGTCCAAGCTAGGACACCCGCTGAAAGATCGTGGGTTTTATCCACCTTTTGTTCAAACCTTTCTCTATTTATAGTGAAAATGTGCACTGACGACTGCACCTTGACTTGTACCGAAAGAGCCGTATAACCAAGGCCCTCGCATCTCCTCCATGCCGCAGCAATAGAGCTGGCTCCCTAAATTCATCCTTTGGCTCTCAATGGCGCTTCCTAATCTAAGCATCTGTTTTAAAGCAAATATCCATTCCGCAGCACTAACATTTTCAGAGAAACCCTTTACAGGGCAAAACTGTGTAAACTAAGAGTATTTGAAACTCATATTAAGAAAGCTCATATTTACGTAAATACTAAAGTCCAGTTACATTGGTTATAATGAACCTCACTAAGACCTACCACGTGATACACCCCAATTTTTTGCAAGGTGTTTGTCACCATCTCTCTTGACATTTTCATAAACAAGTTTGGAAAAGCAAGTCTGTTTTCCGAGACCTGCGAGATGAAAGCACTCTGGGCTAAGTGCAGAGCTGGCTGCAAAGCCATACTCGAGGGAGTTTATAATGGCACGTGGTCAAAACGGACGGATGCATTGAGTAGGATTTTGTCGGTATCTGTCCTGGAGCTGGATTTTCATGAGTGATGAAAAATGATGAATTACAGACTATGACTGTTTTCCTAAACCACAGAGAGCACCAAGCCAGGAAGGACTTGAATGTTTTGCAAAATTCAAAATTACCCTGACAACTTGGAGATACGTACTGAAAAACGCAGGAGACCATTCAAGTGCTAGGTACTACATTGAGGCAGGAATAATCAACGGGACATATACAAAATGGAAACACCAGATTAAGTAGTAATTCTGGAGAAAAGGATGGAGAAGAGAGCTGGACGTGAGCCATCACTACCACGCTGTTGCACAGAGGGCAAGCAGCATACTGGCATATGCAAATGGTGCAAGAGGCTGCAGATGATGCAAACTTCTTCTTCAGCTATGCTCACCAATAAGGTCTCGGAGAATCCCCCAAAACGACTAGAAAACATGGCCATTGGGAAAATATTGCATCAATTAAGAGTTGTTCAACCTCAAGGATGACTGAAACGAGACATGATGATCCTCAAAAGCCAAGCTGCTCAAAACTGTTCTTCACATCCACAGCGATTAGGACAGAGATAATGAATTTCAACTGCAACGAGGTTACACAGGGAGAGGGGAAGAGTTGCTCCAAGCCCTCACTTCATAGCCCAGTGTGCCTGGCCTTTCTGGGGACCTCTCGGTCCTTTCAGCTGGCCCCTCTCCCATGACTTTGTTCCTGGCAACTCCTTGCTTTGCCTTACGTAACGAGCTTGAAGCAAGAGCAAAATAATTATACAGTATCTCCCACCCCAGCGTTAAGTTCCCCAAAATGCAATTAATCACGGAGAAGAGCTGGCAGCTCGCAATTTGCCAGCGAGAGGCACCGAAGTAATAAGGGAACTCGCAGTCTGCTTTGGAAGACAGGCTATTAAACTCACATACTGCACTCCTTTAATCAGGAATAGTTAATTAAGCCGCTCCCTCAATACAAGTTTTTATGGTCTTGCACCAGCCATACATCACTTTTATAGGACTCAGACTGTGGCCGTGATGCATGCCTGTGATCCGTCTTCCCAAATTAATCTGTCGACATCTGTAAACTCAGAGCAGACCCCATATATTTTGCCTCGCTGGCGACGGGGCCAAACGTCCAGGGAGACTGAAGACTTGAGGGTGAACGATGCTCAAGTACCATTTCGCAAAAGGGTTCAAGTGAAAAGCTGAATCACAGACCCCTCACCGGTTTGTAACCCAACACGATACAAATGACCTCATTATTATTTTAGCGCTTTATAATTGCATCGCTTTTATTTCTGTGAGTTAACTCAGCTTTACGGCTTATGCCACTGTCATAAACCCAATGCAATACCTAGTAATCGTGAATATACATAATCCAGGACTCAAAAATATGGGCCGTAAAACTAGCAAGATCCATAATGCCAGATTTTTTAAAAAAATTAATATATGATAAGAATCCAAGTCCAAATTTGTAAGAAGCAGCAAGCCCCGAAGACTTGCTATCACGTTACCTGAGCTCAAGGACAGGCTAACACCACACCTTCCTAGGAAAAAACCCTCCCCACGCCGCAGCCAGAGGAACCAGATGTGTTTTACAGCACTCACAGAAGCATGATATAAAAATTAATATCTAGCTATGTGATTTCATCATCAGAAAAGACAGCTTGCAAGGAAAAAAAGAGAAAGCCATGAAAATGCGGCCACGTTTTCCAAACCTGTGCCTGGAGCCCTAAAAGGGGCCATTCTGCCATTAATTTGCGAGAACCTGTTAATTTTGCAGCTCAGAGGAGCTGCAGAAAGGCACCCCTAGGAAAATAAGGAGCACGGAGGTCAGGGGAGACACCAGCTATGCCACTTCATCTAGGCTTTCGTGATTGCACGCAATCAAGCCAAATCGAGCCCTTCACACGCTCACCAGACCATTCGTATCCGAGCACGTATATACGGAGATAAAAGGAGGAGCATAAAAGGGTGCGTTGGAAGGTCACTTAGTTTTTTAAAATGCAAATAGGAAAATAATCTCTGGCGTGTTTTATTTAAGTGACAGATCAAGAACAGCTGGAAGAACCGCTTCTAAAACACAACCAAGCCCACAAGTGAAACGCAAGTCCGCTCAGCGAGCCTTTAAATTGGCTAGTAGTACATGTGGTTTTCCCATTTAACAGTCAGATTCGTTTAGATAAATTCATAAATATACTTATTTACATATAAAGATGGAAACGTGTATTTAGGCATTTTTAAGCAGAAGAAAATTCTTTCATGATAATCTTAAAGCGAAAGCATGCCAAACTTTAGTTAAAGGAGCATGTTGCAACGCTGCGAAACTTTTATAATTAATCCTTGCCTTAGATCATCTCAGAAAGCATTATGAGTCTAATTAACATTTGCTGGGAAATTGCTCATGTGTCTGAAATCGCTGCAGCTAGGAGCTCAGGAACCGACGACCTGTATCCTTTGTATCCCATGACCAACGTCTGGCGAGGCGCCGACTCACGGCATTAAGCCGGAAAACATTGCTCCGAATTAGCAATAACTTGTTTCAGACCCAAGCTAACAAACGGACAAAACCAGGTGACGGGGGGGAAAAAAAAAACAAAACAAAAAACCCTCCAACCCCCATCGCTTTATAGCAAGGATGACCGCTCAGAGAAGACGATGCATTTCCCAAATCTGCTTCTTTTTCCTTTTTTTTTTTTCTTAATCAAAGCACCAGGGCTATTCTCAGCAGGGAGCATATACAGGCTGCAGCCAGCCCCGGTGCGTTAGCAGCAAATTGTCCCCCAACACTAAAAATTGCACATCCAAATATTGGGGAAAAGAGGTGAGCAGCATCTCGTGCTTCACTGCACACCATGCTTTTACGCTCCCAAGCTTTTGCCTCTCGTTTTATAGCTTGGGGTCTGCCTAAACCTGACCTAAAAACCACCCCCAAATCACTGGGAGCACACATATTTTGGAAAAAAAGTGCTGGTCTGGATGAAATCTTTTGGAAAAAGTCTTAGTTCATAAGCTTTTAGGGCTCTTTTCGCTATGTTTGCATGCAGAGCAGCTGATTCTGATTCCTGGCTACTGCCTGCAGGCACTGCTGTAATGCAAACTACCTTTTATATTTAAATGCGTATGCACATACACGCACATAGATTATATTTTTACATGATTAAAAAAGCCCTGGTTTTGTGTTCCCATGCACAGACCATCAGGCAGCTTGTTTATTTATGTAAAGCAGCCCGGCTTTGATGCTATCCCGCGAAAAGATTACACATGAGATAAGATTGCGAGACGAATGGCACACCGAGCACGGTTACCACGGATCAAGTGTGGGAGACGAAAGAGGAATGCTGGGAGAGCGGCGTTTCAACTGAAACACTTTCTCCTGCGGAAGCAAGAAACGCACAATTTAAAACCCAAAGAGGTTTTCTTCTCAGGGAGAGCCAACACGAAACTGGTCAGTAAGCGGTGTATTAGCTCAGTTTGGTACTACTTTGCTATCTGTGCAAATAAGCACTTTGCATTAAAAAGCATTCACGTAGGAACGAGGTTTATTTCATGACATATCCACATGCAGCTCCAGCCTGCAGCATCCTCCACGCACGCAAGAGCCTGAATTAGCCGCCCAGCGTTTTCGCAGTGTCGGAGTGCTTGCTTTCGCAAGCATAAATTTCTTATCAAAGGGTTTTTTCTCCCCTGAGATCCTTTTTTTAAATAAGAATACCTAGAACCCCCGACGTTTATCATTTTATACTGATTTCCCCTTTTCCCAAACCAATCTTCTCCTCCTCTACCATACGGTGCCGTCCTTCCCACTGGCGGAAATGTAGAAATTCCTCCCAACACCCACATTTAAGTTTTTCATCTGTCTGGGCACTGGCAGCAGCAGCAGCCTAAAGAGCAGGAAAAAAAAAAAGAAAAAAAAAAGAGACAGCTGATCGCAGTTTCCCACAAAAGCTAGAGGAACGACTGAAGCTGAAAAACCTAATTATAGTGGAAAAACTCCGGCTGAGCCCCTTCCAGCCCTGGGTTTCAGAACACGTCGTGCAGATGAAGCGAGACGCTCCGCGTGTTATCCTCAGCCACGGCTGAACTGTGGGTAAATTGAGCTCAAGGCAGATATCCAAAATAGCAAGTTTTGGGGAGAAGAGCTGGAGCTTGGCAATGATGCCCGCGGGATCGCAGGTGCCAAGCAGCTTTAGGAGGAGTCTGTTTCCTGCAGCACCCTAACGAGAGGGCGCGGGAACCCCCAATGTATTTTCTCATTTACAAGAAAAAAAAAAAAAAAGCTTAATGACCCAACTTCAGTCACGTGTTATGATAAAGTAGAGTCAAAATATCAAGCGAAACACTAAACGGTTGCCAAAGCAGGGAAAAATATTCTTGCTCAGTAACTGTAAGAGCATATATTTGCCTAAAAGGTGTGGTGGAAAACATCGTTCTTCTCCCACCGACAACAGCAGTGAATATTAAAACAGCAAAGATACCAGCTCATTCTCATGCAGCACAAAATACAAGATGACTAGCTAAATAATTAGTGCTCTCCTGCTACAACTTTTATTCCTGCAGGTGCTCCTCCTTCTTCTATCTTCTCCTCTATGCTGCTTCTCAAAGTATGTTTTTGTATATGTCTTACTAAACAATCAGAAAGAGCTTAAAAAGATATTTTGGGCAGTGAAAAGAGTCCCGTATGGATATTGAAAAAGACTGGGATTGTTTACCCCCCCCCCCCAAAAAAAAAGAGAGACAAAATGCACGTTTTAAAAATAATGGTGCAAAACAGAGCAGGAGCTTCTGTTTTTCTAATCCCTCCACAGAAGAGCAATGCGACACTTAACGGAAAGCAGCAAGATCAAAACTAAAAACGCTCATTTGAAAAAATACGTTAGAAAAGTATCTTTATATTAATGTTGAGCAAAATGTTGGCTCATGCTGTGCTGCCCTTGCTGAATGAAACCCTTGCATTTGTGAAGTTTCTGCTTGCCCCTCTTCCGCCCACCTTCCACTTTTTACCCCTCCTTTCTCGCCATTTACCTATCTTTACCCCTCCAACGTCTTCCTAGGACAGTCCTGTATCTCCTCCTTGCTCTGACTAGCAGCTCCTGCAGATTCCCCCTTGGTGCTCTGGACCGTATTTCCAGTAGCAGCTCCACTGGCCAGAGAAGATGCCACAGCTCTCATCTGTCACTCAAGAAAATGCATTAAAATTACTCCGAGAGAGACATTTAATGTGGTTTTGAGGTCTGCTTTGCACTAGAGAGCTGTCAAGTGTCATCGGCTTTGCTGTTTCAAATAAAACTAGCTGTCATCAACCTCAGAAGAGAGTATAAGCAATCTCTTTCCTAAAGAAAATGAGCAAATTCATCCTTTCATAATGGTAATTCCTTGCTCTTAAATATCATCTTGGAATCTGTATGAAGCCAGCATAACTCAACACGAACAACCCGAACTCCCATCTACTAGGAACCACTTTAAAGCTGTGTTTTTCTTTAAATAGGCCAGGGGATCAAAGTGATGATGTTGGTCAAAGAAACACGGGATAAAAGTAAGAGGAGAAAAAACCCTGAGAAAGAAGGAAGCATCTGTCATAGGACCCCATCCACTGCATGGTGTTAAAGCCTGAAAACTGGCTGCTGAAGGTCTTTTACCTGTATTAGACAACAGTTCATTCGACTGACTTCAAGGTCAATCCTTTTTTAACTGAGTTTTGAAAGCTTTAGTTGAATAAGTTCACAAAGAAAACAGTTTTACAATTGAAAAAAAACCCACCCTAGACATGCCATCAACAAGTTACAACAAAAATGCACTATCTGTAAGAAGAATTTGCCTGAAACCAGCACCAAAAGTCCTACCCTCAAAAGCCCCCATCTTGGCTTTGATAAATCAAGATAAATAAATTCAGTACCGGTTTTGAGTCTAAAATGGCACACCCCATCTGTCACCACCTTGAGACCTTCTCTTCCAGGTGCAGCAGTGTATTTGAACTAAAACTGAGAGATTAAGTCCGCACGGTTAAATATCTAGATGTTGGACATTGGCAGTATGAAGCTAGTACATCACATGAGACGTGAATCCTGAGCCCTGTGTTTTCCCCATAACTGCGTCTACCGAAGGAGTCCTAAAGCGTCTGAGAAGCAAGCTCAAGCAAACGCGGCTAATATCACACATATTTCAGCTTGGATGGAGGTGGTGAAGGTATCTGGGCTGGCTCCACCCTGTGCCAGGGAGCAAGCGCGTTGGTCCCCAGCGTGGGAGACGCGAAGGGTCCCGGCCCCGCATGAACGTCTCCCTTAAACCCTCAGCTCTAGCCCTCACAATCATGGAAGACATACTTAAAACCCCAAACTTCCAGAGTTCTGTGTTTTTAAATAACAAACGTTATATATAAACTATATATTTTGGTCAGCTGACTCATTTTCAAGTGTTGGCGACACTGCAGCTGAGGCTGGTTCATGCAAAGAGCCCGGTCAGTGGTCACAGGGAGCAGCGGAAGGGTCTACGCCTCCTCCTGAAGATCAATATCGAGAAGCTACGGGCACAAAGCAAACACGCAGCAGCCAACGCGCCGGGTTATCCGCACCGAACTGGATTAAGACCTGAATCAAGATCACACAAGCAGCATTTCTAGGGACGGGCTCCTCCGCTAGCTGACTTAACCGGATCTGACGATGAGAATTTATCCTTCCTGGCTCCAAGTTAGCGCCGCGTTTCCATCTGCTAGCGCCGCGGCGACGTCCGAGGCCRGCTTCCAGCGCCGACATCTCAGAAGCCCTGCGCGAGGCCGCCCGAAGCCGCCGGACGCGCGTCAGCCAGGGAGCAGCCGCGACGAGGCCGCACGGCACAGCTCCTYGCCGGGGCTCCCACGAGAGGCGGCTTTCCCGGCAAAGCTGGTTTTCAGCCCRCGCCCGGCTGCGAAGAGAAAACGGGCTGCATCTTTGGGAGGGCTCGGAATGGAGCTACGCAGGTTATATTGTCTGAGGCTTGGAAAAAAAAAGGGAAAAAAAAAGGAGGGAGAAAAGGGAGGGGAAGGATGTTAGCATTCCCCGCAGCACTGTTCGTTTTTGACAGCAGCCCCGCCAGTGAAGCTGACTCCTCTGTTCCACAAAACAGCTCTTTGTCCTTTTCCTCCTCAAAAGCAGCAGCTTTCCCAGAGAGGGGGAAAAACGAAAAAAAAAAACCCCTCAGCAGAAACCCACATGTTAAAACAGTGTTTAAAAAGAAAAAAACATGGGGGGAATAAAAAGCACGACCGGTATAGAGAGTAATCGGCTCCCCCAAATAACGGGAACGCCTCTCCAGTTTGGGAAGAATTGGTCACGGGGTCGCAAAGCTGGTGCCGAACCCCTGCCCCTTCCCAAACGCCGACGCGGACGCGCGCAAACTCCCCGCGACAGCGGGCCCACGCGCCAGAAAACGGCGCTGGCGGCTTGGACACCCAGGCTATCAGTGTTTGGAAAAAYAAAAAGGAGAGCAAGCTTCGCGAGGTGAGAACTCATTCTTCTCTCGCGCCGAAGTCCGCACTCGAGTGGTCCACCATGCGGAAAATCTGGAGCGGGCAGTAATCATCAGAAATATTCCTGGCTTGCCAAAAATATCTGCTGATAGTATTCATTTATTTTCTAGATTCTCGAAAGCTAGGTGCTATCTCAAAGGTTGGATGCTAGAGAAAAACTAACGCGTCTCCCATCAAAAAAATGTTTTTAAAGGAGTTGGGAAGAAAAAGAATATTAATACGGAATGCAATCTGTTACTCAGATCTCAATATAATAAGCAATGACCCAGAAGTGAGTCAAAACTGGTAAGTTCGTTATGAGAAACCATTCTTTCAAGAATATCACTGCACATTTTAAATAAAATAGGCAACACKGTGCAATAACGCATGGTGTTTAAAATAACTGACTGTCATAACGACACCCTTTCCTTGTACTTCTATCTCAGTTCAAATTCATTTCTTTGGAAAGAAATTATTTAAGATACTGGTTTATGAAAATTGAAACGCTAGAATTACTTTCTCCTTTAATACTGATATGGGCAGCGCAGCATTAAAGACTGAAAAAATCCAATGGGCGGCCTGTTGAACGGAGGCCTTAAATYGCAGAGACATTTGCAGGGTTTTGCATAGTTAGAAAGGAAAACGCCACAAATACCCCCAATAAATTCAGCCGCAGCGAGCAGCGGCTAGCTGCTTTCTTTTATACAGCACCTAGACTGGGCAGCCCAGCAACAGAATTAAAAAGACGTTCCCCTAAGTCAATCTGAAATTGAGAGATGTCAATATTTGCACTGCGCGCTACAAAATGTTGATACGACTGATCCATCAATAATACATATTTTGCATACCTATTTAAATATTTATACTACGCACAGGATACTCCAYAGCCTACATGCTATACAGTTATCAAATTTGCTTCATTTGTCATGTGCTACTAGGCTTTTAATTTTTATACACTTCATCTCTCCGATACTACTGTCTACTTCTTTTAACGTATCACTGCAGCAAGCGAGAACGGGTTGGGAATACAGAGCGACGGATGCTGCGGGGCCGTAATACTAAGTAAGGGTCGAATGAGAAATTGAGCCTGGTCGGCGAAGTAGTCAGGAAATAACAGCTGACAAAAATTGCATTTGCAGGTAACTGGAGTGGAAATTTATACTTACTGGGGGGAAAAAAAAACCCACAAAACATTGTTCTTGTTATTAAGGCAGAGCGAGAGAGAGCGGGAAGCAGGTAGGGAGGCAATTTTCTTCCCGCTCCGCCAGGAATTCGTCTCAAGCTCTAACACGCAATTCCACTCCGGAGCTTCCAGACGAAACCGAGGATTACGCCCAATTGTTTCGAGGGTTCGGATAACAAAGCACAAAAATCCCAATAAGCACCTTTTGTGGCAATACAGATCATATAAAGATTTCTATTGGCAAAAGCTCCAAAAACATCCAAGAACTGCACTTCAATAAATATTGAGCTAACCAGCTAAAATGAAAAATGTTGCTTTAGTTATTGGATTTTTTTTTTCAGAGGAATCTGTACTATTACAGACTGCTTCAAAGGAAAACCGAATACAGCTCATCGAGTCTGGAAACGCAACGCTAAGCTATGTGAATACCATACGCACTTTTATTTTACCATTTTCAGTAATAAAATTTTACGACGGAAAGTCATGAATGCTCCAAAGAGTATGGAAATGAGGACAATTAAATTAATCCTATTATGAATCCTAAATAGCCTGTTATGATTGTACTTTGCATGCTTAATACGATGTTGCAGAGCTAAACAATGAGCCCTTTCTAAACAAAAAATTAACAGGGCTTTAGAAATGGTAAAATGTGTTACTTATTCCAGTCATACCTGCTTGTAGCAGGTAATTTCAAAGACTAAATCCTTTCTGAAAAGATATTAGTAAAGCCTGATTTTCATCATTTTAGCATTTTCAGTACCAAAGGCAGGTAGGTGACACATGGGTACCGGCCACGGCCAGCTGGTGCTTCTAGGCAAAGCCAACCCCTCCCCAGGAGCTGCTGAGGAGCAACTAAAAGTTGGGAGGACTCTTCATTTTGGATTACAGCCACCATAAAAACCTTAAACATCCCCCAGGACTGAATAAAAAAGCCCACTCTCCCTCTGCAAAAGATACAGGGAAAGGCATGAAAGCCAGGTGAGATGGGTCCCGGCTGGTGCTGAGGTCACCTCGACGCCGGCTGAGCTTCGGGGAGCCGCTCGAGGGCGAGCCGTGGGTGCTGGGGGAGGACGGGCTGAGCGTGAACACCCCGGCGTGGAGCAAACGCCCTCGCTACACTCGCACCGGGGTCCCGCGGAAAGCCTGCGGCAAGGGAAGGCTCTTCCCTGGGAAAAACCTGCAAAAATACCTGGGGGAGGAAGTGGATCACGGCAACAAATACAAAGGAACCGCAGGAAAAACAAGAGCTGACGTGGACAGAGCTAGAAACAAGCTTGGCTTTTCCGTTTCTCCCTTCTCTGTCAGCTCAGCGAGACCTTCGCTTCTGCCAGGAAACGTCTTCCTGGGGAGCACCTCCTGCTTCAGCCGGCACCGAGCCCTAGCCCCGCGCTCCAGCCCGGAGGAGACCTCCGTCCACCGACAGCTCCGGCTCTCCCAGCGACGCCGGCTCGCTCGCTGAGCAAAGGCTACTGCCACCTTTTTTGTTTTTTTTCGGAAAAATCCCAAGCGATATCCAGAATAAACCCCTGGGACGCCGGCCACAGGACCGCGGTGTGAAGCTGCAAGGTGCCTGCTCGTGGCTTCTCCCGTCCTGCTCATCTGCGTCGTCTTCACTCGGAAATCTCACAGCACCGGGGAAGAGAAGATGCCGTGGCCAAGGACCTCCGTTATCACGTGCTCTCCACTTGAGCAGAGGTTTTAGAGGAGACTTTAAATTTTTTCCCCCCAAGAAGAGTGATAATTGTTGGACAAACCTGTGAGGGGACTGAAAAAGTGGGTGATACCTAAATAAGATAATTCAAGTGTAAGTACTAGGGGATACGCCAACCCCCACACGATCAGCTCCCAGGGAAATGACCAAAGACTATTAATGACATTAACGCTGTACGTCTCGTTTCTGAAGGAGACGGGAACGAGCAACCCTTGGGCAACAAAGCAATTTGGGATCCGGAACCAGGAGGGAGAAGGGCCGGGTGACTCTCGCTGCCGTGTCTTGTTGCTAAAATTTCTGCTGCCTGGAAGTGTCTGAGGAGCTTATGCAAGCGCCTGCCAACTTCACACACGTTAAGAAAAGGAAAGCCTGAGCCATGGGTGGTTTAACCCATCTCTTCAGCAGTGAACTATTTAAGTTTATTAAGGAGAACTCCAACAGTGAACCCCCCTAAAAATCCAGGAATGACCAGGATTTGACAATTTCCAGGATAAAAACACTGCATTCGTTTACTGAAGATGTAATCTCCTTAGGGTAAGATGAGGAAAAGCAAAATAAACCCTTTTTGACGTATGAGATGCTTACTGTTTTAAAGAATACACCATCTCTCTGATCAAAGGCCTTCGTGTATTATTGTCTTTTTCTCTCCTCACACATATTATAGACAGGGGAGCAATATTAACCCTCCAACTCCAAAAACCCTGCTGCTGCCATCAAACCCAACCCATCAATAATAAAACCATCTAGAGAAATGTCTCTTACTAAAGGTAACCAGCCTCACGTTTAAATGCAGCAAGAAAGCAGCTACCAGGCACAGTATAAATATCTGTATCTAGTTTTAAATATAACTTCGGCAGACCCAAGCTTTTCCGAACTCCTCCTGGTTGTCATTCAAGGGGAATTTTACCTTCTGTAAATACTCCAATTTAAATACAGCCGAAGGCTAGTTTAAAATACTAGATGTTCTTCCCATTTTTAATAAAAGCGGGTGGTCGCTCTCAATTTTCCTTTTGCTGTTTGCCGGCAAAGCATGGGCGTCTCCAAACCTAGCAAAAATTCTTGCAGTCGCGCTTCTTCAAAACAGTAAGAAAAAGAAAAAAAGAGAGGATAAAAAGCAACAACAACAACAACAACCCACGTGTTTACATGGGCAATAATGCTGATACACTGCAGTTGCTGCTGGAAAAGGTGATGTTCTCAGCAATGTTTCTTAGGCACTATAAAAAACCATAACATCCTGCTGCAAGCTAAAGTTGTGCCATCCGAGGGAGCCTCAGCAGTGCAAAACTGCAAGYGGCAAAAGTCTATCTGCAAAACAGAGGAGAAACACATCGCGTGCTGTTCAGCCACYGCTGGGACAAGCAGGTCGGGACAGCACACCGGAAAGTATTATTTACTACAGAAATGCATGTGTAGCTTCATACTGCAAGCATATATATCTGTTGGGGGAAAAAGCACCCAAGTTGCCTAGAAATCACTTACRCTGTTTCATACATCTCCAGCGACGGAAAAATTCCCAAACGGTGAATTTTTATACAGCTTCCCAATCGTGGCAAAAGGCAAATCCTTCGCTGGTGCTAATGGTTATAGCTCCACCGAGATTTGCTCATCSTCTTCCCCCTTTGGGCTTACTCCAGGTGGCGGGAATAATATCAGGGGGAAAAAAAAACCTTAAGTGAGGAAAGCTGAAATGATCAATGAGACCCAGATGGGAAATTTCACCCACACCCATTAAAATTTTGAAAAGTCTCCAAAAATTAAGCTGGTCCAAACCCCAATCAAAAATCGGTATTACTTTCTGCTTTAGAGAAGCAGAAACGTCTTCCTGCAAACGCCTCAGGTAAGTCAACTGTGATTTTAAGCTGCCTCMGCTTAAAAAGCTATTTCTATTACTACGAGTTTTATTCCTAGTTTACCCGAGATTTCCTCTTTAAGTGGGACTACGGACAGGCAGGGTGCTCACTCAGGTGAAAAAAATACGCCCCAAATGGTTCTTGCGACTAGGTTATAAATACGTTACTTTTTCTATCCCGAACTTCCTTTCCTGCGAATTTTAAAATAAGTAAAACCAGGAAGCTCAGAGCAAATAGCATCTACTTAAGCAGGTCATTTTCTTAATGGCAGCACGCTCCTCTTTTACTAAGAACTCCTTTGCAACACGCGCGCGCCAAACTGCATTTGGTATTTATAGCCGCAAAGGAGGTGAGCAGAAATAGTACTTCTGTGGAAGCGCTCCATCAGGGAAAGCCCTAATGCAGAAAGACAAGCAGGAAAACGTAATAGTTTGCACCTTCTACGCGAGCATCGTGTAGGGTTACGGCGTGTCCGAGAGGGTCCTCGCRCCGTGCTGCACGCCGCGGATCTCACCGCAAAAGCCGAGCCCCGATCATTTCACGAGATAAGCGATAAGTTCGATCCTTACCAAGTTTTCTTGGTTCCTGGCTGCTATTTTCTGATCATCTTCGCCCCCATTTTTCATGTATTTGACCTCTTCCACTGGTTTGATCCTATACTCATCTGAGTGCCGAGGGAAAAAAAAGAAAAAAAAAAAGAAAAAAAAAAAGGTTTGAACCAGTGTAGTTCAGCAGCTGGGGAAAAAAAAAAAAGAAAAAACAAACCAAAACCGAAACAGCTGACTAGAAAAGGCCCTAAACGAGCAAAGCAGTTAAAAATTACACGTATATAGCTTCAAATGCTTAAATATGACTGATAGCAAGGAAGTTTTTCTGCCTGCAGGTTGAGGAAGCAYCTCCAGTTCTGGCCTTCCCCAATTGCTCATGAGCTACCTCTTCCAGTATGGCCCCAGCACCACAAATAACCTGTGTTAGGTATATGGGAGGATAGTACTACTCTCCGGCAACTCCCCAGTTTTCTGTACAATACAACCAAGTTCTTTGCACCCGGCAAAATCCCTGGKTTTTTTTGTTTTTAGTGGGCAAACAAGTGGTAGCTCCTATACAGAGGAGTTTGCTTAGATACGTTCCTCACCTTGAGCAAACCTCCTTGGAAAAGCAATACAGATGGAGACAATGTGAAATTTAAGTTAAAATCTGGAGGGAATAAAAAAATAAAATAAACCACTGAAACCCGCTACATTTTTCATCCTGTTCTTCCTGCCCTGCTTTAATGGGGCCAAAGCAAAAGGTGCATAAGGCAAAGCCATATAATCATGCCTAGAGGAACAGGCTTCCCACCTCCCCCCCACGTGGCTACCTGCCACCTGTGCGCTACGGTACACTAAATCAGCAGCCCCCCTCAAAGCTCCAGTAATGGCTTTGGGGGTTTTTTCAATCAATTCATCTCACTTGCTATGTCAAAAGCAAAACACAAATGGATTTTCCTAAGTTTAACGCACTGTAAAAAAAATAAAAATTACTTAGAAAGCAGCTTGTTTTCAGGAAACTGTTAACCAAAGAGCGTGCAAGGCAAATAAGATAAACTGTAAAAAACAACTTTTTTTTTTTTAAGGTATGACATGGTTTTGCATTTGTTCCATTYCTATACATATTTTAGGTTATTATAAAGTTTAAATAAAACTGGAAACTTATAATCAAATAGCAGCATCTCAGATAGTTATAATGGAGACTGAAAATAGAGAGTGATGGAAGAATTTGAAACCATATTATTAGATTGGCAAGTGTGAACAAGCTCTCACTGAATTTATTTAAAAAAACAGAATTTAGGAAATCAGGAGGTGACAATTCATAAAACCAAAAAGGCTGAACACAATAAAAACTGGGAATTACAAGCACTTGATTGACTGTAATACCTAACTTGCATTTTTCTCACTCCTTCAACGATCTCCGTTGTGATTAGCACTAAATCCCACATGCAGAAAAGCAGAACACTCCCACAGTGGCATTTATGGATTTGAATGGGAAAACAGATGACAAAACTCAAAGGCCACGCGCACAACCTGCAGCCAGTCCACATTAACCGAAAGAAAAGCAGACTGAGCAGCCTGGTCTTGCAGAAAATGAGGAAGGTGTCAAGGCCCTGATGTTTGGTGGCAACCACCACCTCCGAGATGCGACACCATCTTGGAAGCAAGCGGACCAGGGCATTGATAAAATGACTTTCTTTTTTTTTTTTAAATAAGATAATCAGTTAGAACCAGATTTATGTATGAAAGTTTGGTATAGTCCAATAGGACCAGAAGGAAAGTTTTTGCTGGAAATTCAGTATTCCTTCTCTAACCATTTCTACAACAGTCATGACAGGCCTCGCTGTTCAGATATCTGAGCTACAGGTTTCCTGTACCCAGCTTCCACATCACCATCTTCATCATGATGACACTCTTAATTCTTGCTGCGTTACTACTTATGCATCCCAGGAACTGCAGGAGAAGTGCAGATGCCTGGAAAATTCATGCCTGAGACATTCAGAAGCAAGAAAGCTTCCAAAAATAAAAGCTTTTTTTTTCACCACATTTTTGGGACAAGTTGAATGAATTACGTCAACTAGTTTGTCTTATTTCAGAGAAATCCRTCTTCTCATTAGAAGAATTCACATTAAAAACATACAGGAGGTCAAAGTGGAAGATACTTGCTTCTGCAAGTGTTCGTAAAATGAATCTTTTAATAGAAAGCATCTTACAAACTTATTTGGTATTAATGTCACGGCTCTATTATAAAGTGTGTGCTTGTGCATGGGAAATCTCTACCTGTATCTCAAAAAGCAATGCAATTTGATAAAATCTGAAGCTGACACTCTGCCGCAAAGGCCCACTGACCACGTCTTGGAGGACAAGCCGCATTAGGAAGAGGTAAGGAGGGATGGCCAACACTCATACCTCCATGCCTCAATAAAGGATTAATAGCCGGGAGCACTAAGCAGCTAGCAAGCCSATCGAACCCACTGATCTGGAGCACGTAGTACCACTCTCAGACAGACAGGCGGACACAGCACCAGCCTGTGAAAAGCAAGTCATCAACCTAACTTCAATTAATGAGAGCAGAAAAGCKGATTGAGCTACGAGTGATTGTTATATTGCACGTACATGGAGATTAATGGCATGTAACTTCAATATTAAATTTGAAGCAATATTATTACTCATATGCTCTCAGAATTTCCTACCATGGACAAAATATTTTCCTTAAAATAATACATGCAAATCCAATATATTGGCATCACTTTCTCATATTGAATATTCACTTGCTAAAGGTAGGTAAAAATAGATATGATTCCCCTATGAAAGGGCAGAAAAACAGCTATGTAATTATACTGTCAGCAAAAGTATCAAAGAAAAAAGAGGACTATCAGACAGACTACGAGCCCCACAGCTTTCCACCACCAATCTCTTCAAGCACAGGCTTGACGTGAGAAACACCAAACACCTCCCGAAAGCAATGGGTCAACGTGTAGCGTCTCACCGGCTGAGATGGTTGACTGCAATGGGGCTTTTGGGAACCCAAAGGGTGCAAAGGAGGAGAAGGTGGTCCCTGTGCGGCTTCACCAGACAGCAGCAGGGCGAGCTGGTGTGACAGGAGGGACACACGTCCTACATGTAACACCTTGCTTTTCACAGCAACGACAACATTATTTCAACTATCTGAATGTAATATATACTTACCAATTAGGCCTTGGGCTATATCATACAATTAGTGGGAGGGCAGAGCTATACATACATTTTTTGACTAGGTGAAGAAGATGTTTACTAAAGATATCCACAAGGATGGGGTTGCTCTGAAACCAAGAGTTTTGAGATAYAAAGAGATTGCTCTTACTATAGAGTTAATGTCAAGATGGAAGTSTTGTAAAYGCAATAGAATGGATGTTYGAGCAACAGATAGCCCTTCAAGTGGGATGTATGGTCATAAATGGCTTTAAATGAACATGAAAATTAGATTAAAGACAGGTTTGAGGAATGGTCCTTTGATGCTTTCCCTGAAGGCAACTCCTTTTGTATTTGCTGATTCTCTTGTTTTGCTAAAACTGCTGCCCAGGTTTTGCTTGCTACAGTAAGAGTGGCATCTGGAATTCAAGAAATATAGGATGTTAAATTCACCTTTTGATTTCTACTAAAGTAAATACATCATTTGGGGATACTTTTGGTCTAACTGATCAGAAGCCGACCCAGAGAACTCATGAAGCATTACYTAGGTCCTACTTAATCTCAATCAACTGTGACAGTCAGCAAGACCTTTACAACTATAAGAAGTTCAGGATAAAGAAAACTACATAAAGTTTTATGCATATTTATCTTGCTCTATCTTGGTAAACAGTAATACTTTCTTTCTTTTTTAAACACACACAGCTTTACAGCAAAAAAGGATAACCAAAAGTGAAAAAAATCTTTATGCTTCTTTCATGTGTAAAAATAAAACCAAGTACTGGATAAAATTTTAATTTCAGGATACTATCACTCAGAGTGTGGTATGTTAAATATAAAGAGAAGAGCTGCGACAACTCAGATGGATGAAGAATGGGTCTTCAGGGCTGCCACAGCAAATACTGTTTTGATGCGACTGAATGGAAAGAAAAAATAACAAAATTGGACCAGGAAAAAAAAAAAGGAGGRACAGACATGTTAAGCACAATACCTACCACCAAATCCATTACAGGGTATAAAACAGACAGCAGCAACACGTCTAGCGCAGAAGACTCCGGAGGGGCAAGCGAGGAAGATTTTTTTTAAATTGAACAGGCTGCTAAAATTCTCAATAGGCAAATCTTATGAATGAAGATCTCCATCTGGAAACAGATAACTCTACTCAAACATGTCACCCCGTTACCATGGAAACGTGACAAAGAAAAAGAGCACTCATTAATAACGATTTCAGTGATAAATGGGCATATCAACTCAGAATATTGATACAATTCCTGGGGGGTTGGGGGAAATGAAAACTGCGGTTGTTCCTATGAAAAGGATTTCTTCAGGATGTGCAGACATTTGTGCAAGTGCCATTACCACAGCTACGCTGGTAATGACATCATACTTCGGCTCAGCTAAGGGGAAAAAAAAGGAACAACAAAAAAAGACAAAAAAACCCCCAGAAATCTGTCCTCCCACTCTTTTTTTTTTTTTTTTTTTTGTTAACTCCATCAAATAAATCTGGGCTTGCTGTGACTTTTGCAGAAATCTTTTGTTTAAATACCAAGTCTTAAAAAAGACGAGGGCTATCTGTTATTTATACTAACATGCAGTCCCATTTCAGACATCTAAAGACCGACAGATTTGGCTCTGCTGTATTCGAAAGGGATGACGGGTGAGCCTCCGTTTGCTATTTTTAGTGACATATCAAGTATCAGACATGAGATAGATGGTACTTTAGTCACGCTACTGGGAAGAAAGTTTCTGACCACACCTTCGTTTCTCTGCACTCCCAATTTGTTCTGCACCACCTCTTGCCTTTGTACCAAAGGATGCGCCAAGATTTATCCTTCATTTGTTAAAATACGAATGTCTGTTCTGCAAAATATGAACTTCAACTGGTACAACACATTTCTCTGTATTGTACTTATTTCTACCTGGTGCAGAAACTACTACTGCTGCGCTCAAGTCCCCAGGCATACCGCAGATCAAAGGTTCGCGGGCTCTCCTCTGTCGAAGATTTGAAAGCCAACACTATATTTAGAAAAAGGACCAAATTGCTCTTTCTAAAAATATTTGTTAAAAATCATGAAAGATTTGATGCAACTTAGCTGAAATGTATTTAGCAGCAGGTGAGTCATTTTGATGCTAAAAGCAAAACATGCCAACCATCATCTACAACGCCACTGCAAACGCACCTACAGTTGACAGGACGAGCTGTGGTGAGCTTAAATCTATAAAGATCCAGCCTAGGTATTAGCAAAAATCATTAACAGCAAGGACAGTGAAGTATTACAACTAGCTCGCTTGGGTGGTTGCACGGTTTCCCTAATTAGAGGTCTTTACAGACTTTGGTTAGTCAGTTAGAGAAAAGTTGTGTAAAGCCTGTAAATGAACATTTCTCAAACAAAATTTTGGACACTAGAGGATATGTCATTTATCTGTTCAGCTTCAGCTCCAACCACTTGGGGAAAGTGGTATCAATGTGGTCATTTTGATTCTGATTTAACTAGAATATGAGTTGATAGTGAAATGCCACCAGGGAGCAACCAGTAGTTGGTGAGCGGCTCATCTTCTTCATCCATGATCAACCCTCAGATCTGTCAAGTCTCAGGCAATTCTGCAATCCAGTGATCATGCTGTTTTTACTAATATGAAATATTTAAAGAGAAAAAATAGCTTAGGAAATAAGCAGACCTATTTCTCCCAAAGGAATATCTGAAGATGCTTGTTCAGATTTCCCAAACGAAGTTACACATACCTTAATCTAATCTGAAATACAGTCACTGCTGAAGCCGAGTCAGTGGACAGCATCAGATATTAAACAGAGTACAGGTACACAAAACAAATTTTGCCCACAAGGTATAAATCATCTGACAGAAAAACTGTTTGAAAATCTAAATGTACTAAAACAAACGGTTCCAGCAGGTCTGGAAAGATCACCCTAAAGTATTGTCTCCTTCCTAGATAATACCAGCATGGGCCAGAAAAAGACGACTGAATACTGCTTATGCMCAAGGTAGATGAGACTGCTGGTTTGGCTTTCTGGGGGGGAAGAAAGGGGCCTGAGAAATTCAGTTTTAAAATGTAGGCAAATGCCTACATCTCTGTCTCGAATTAAACAGAGTCATCTAGATGCGATGCATCTTTTGGAGGTCCTCTACTTCCCCAGCTCCCCCCCAAACCAGGTTGCTGCTGCCACCCAGGAACTTCAGCTTCCGCAGAAACTGCACTACAGCTTCAAGCAGCGGCTGAACCACGTTTCCTTTTTCAGCACCTAAAGCCTGGCAAGACAGGAATAGCTCTTTTCTGAGCTATCCAGCAGTTCCTATTACATCCTCGCTTCACGTCCCGGGCTTTATGGAACATTAACGATGTCTGCTTGAAACTAAACTGGGAAATTTTAGCAAATTTCCTCCTATTTTATCAGGCTATTTCCTTCCAGGCCCAAATCATGGCAGCTTGCAACAAGGTGCCTCCTGGGCTGACAGGTTTGACCGGAGCGTGGTTCCATTAACTTTAATGAGCTTCATCTTGACTTCTCCTGGTATAAGAACAAAGAAAACTCCCATTGCCATATTAACCCGTCTTTTGTTACTGCCGTCAGTGCTCCAACCTGCTCTGATCCATTCGGTATCTCCGTCCATCTTCCGCAAAAGGCACGATCTGACTTCTGCCTGCGGGGAGAGAACATGCCGTTCTGGCACCTGGGGTGCTGCTGCTGAGCAAGCTCCCCGGTTCATACATCTCGGGTCTTCCGATTTGTTTTCTTCCCCCGATCTAATAAAATGACAGATGGTTGTCAAGCCATAATTTAGCTCCCTTGTTTCCGTAGGGCTAATTCTCAAATTTGGTGCACTACTCATGAAGAGATGCACTGCTGGGTGCAGATCACGTGCAGCTGAATCAAGGAAGCCACGAGCCCTACGTGGTTTCTTCTTGGACAAAAAATTCCTAAGGCTATACTGTATTTGGACTATTGTATAGTGCAAGTGCTATAAATACAACAGACACAAACTGAGAGAGCAGAGTACACTGGATGAATGGTGTGCTGTGCGACCAACGCTGTCAGAGTTATTTTCTGGGAACTGTTCTTTCCATAAGGACTTCTTTTTCCATATGCAATCTCTTAATTAATTCTAAGTAGGAAACAAAAGACCACGCACCATGTTTTGCACATTCACTTCCTCGCATGCGGGCGCATTGCCCACCCACGTGGCTATGGAAAGGGAGGAAAGGACACTTCCCTGCTCAGGGTGCCACCTACGGCTTTTCCAGCTCCACCTCAGACCTCTTCCGTGTTCCTCAGGGTTAATTCTCTTTACAAATCCCTTTTTATAAAACATGCTTTTTTACTTCGGAGGAGTGCTGGGAGGATTTATATCCGTATACGTGGATGAGCGGAAGATACTGAGTACCCAAAACAACTTGGGAAACAATCGCTGGGGACACGCGGTCTCACGGATGTGTGCGCGCGGCAGGAGGAGGACCGGAAATCCGAACACCTCCTGAAACCCGTGAAGGAAGGAAACGCCTTCTGCTCTGCTTCACGACAGCTCCCTGATAGAAAGGTCAGGGACGCTCCCAATTCCAAGAAACACAACAAATGCCCCAGAAATCAGCTTGCTGTAACTTCTTTCAAGAAGAAAAAAGACAAAAAAAGGAAGCTAAGCACGCGCGCAGAGCCAACAACAACGCAGCAGCGCACGGCGGCCCAGCTCGGCTCTCCGGACTTCTGAGCGGCTCCAGGAAGCTCCGGGAGTGCCCTCCTCCCTCCACAGCCACTTCCTTTCTCCTTCCCCCTTCCCTTTCCTCTTCCCCTGCGCGCCCCAAACAAAACGTTTAGGAATCGGATTAGCCAACTACAGCATCTTCTGCACGCTCGGCGTTTCAATTAAGCAAAACCAGAGCGTGCGACGAACAAAACGACAGCGAACGCCTTCCATACGAGGTGCGCGCTGCAAGCGGCTAGCTCGAGTTTCGCGGGGAAAAAAAGAACGACAACCTCAGAGGTTATTTTGCTGGTTCGGAAAGACTCTTAAGAGGTACAATCTCAATATTCAACAACCCTACACCACTTACCAGTAAACAAGCAAGTCACACCCCTCTTGCACGGTGCAGGCTTTAATTACACAATCTCCGGATCTCTTAAATACCCATTTGTGTTTAAGATCCGAGCGAACACTATATATAAGACAGCATTGAAAAAAACAGCCATGTGATCATATAATTAAAGACTTTTGTGTGACAGYGAAGGCAAGAAGCAGCGCTGAAGTTGTATGCTCATAACTATCTTTCGGCGATGCAGATTTTTTGCATGGTTGAACTGTGTAACTCCTACACACCCCATCTTTTGTTTTGTTTTGCATTTAATTAACATGGTGCTTTGAGCCGGATGCAAAGTTGTTTGAAGGAAGCCATTGCTCAGGTGGAGGAGATTATAGCTATGGTGCTCTGCAGGAAGGACACGCCGCAAATGCAATTATCCAGTCCACTAAAAAGATCAAATTGAGAAATGAAAGCAAGAGAGGAAACGAGAAGCAAGAAGATATTAAAGGAGCAGACCGCAGGAAAAGGAAGGGATGGTGCCTTGGAAATATTGCTACTCATCTGAAATTACCAGGTAGGTTTTCGGGTACAGTTTGCAACTTACTGTCACAGCATCCCATATTACAACAACCCCATAGTACATCTGACCACCACAAACATATTTGGTGCTTTGCAGAACCAAGTAAAGAGCGTGACCCTGCCCTAAATAGAAATCTTTACACCACTCAAACTGCAAAAGCAAAGATTAAAGAATCGGCTTTACTTTGGTAAGCCTCTTGGTTACGGAGCAGAGGAATAGAGAGAGAAAAAACAGAAAAGAAATGGCCAAGGAGCAAACCCTGGAATACAATGTAACCAGCAACACCAGAAGGGCTAAAACCTTCCTACTAAGATAGTGAGATCCACATATCAGATGGACAAAAACCAGGGAAACCTTCAAATCCAGTAATGTCTTCCAGAGCACCTTTCACGAGAAGATTTCAAAGCACTTTATGAACACAAAACTCCTGTGCGGTGGGAATTATTTTCATTTTATAGGCGAATAAATGAAATTCAGTAACTACCTCAGACGTCACACCGGTTCAGACGCAAGGAGACAGACTTGGCCAACCCACATACTTTGTGAATTTACAGGGTCTCCATAGTTCTCGTAAGGCTTTCCATACATAACTTGCTGATTTTACAGCCATCCTGGCGAGTAGCTAGCCAATTATATCATTAAAAACTCAGCAAAACTGTCGGCAGTTACGATAAAACCTTCTCAAGTAAGTTGCTGAGAGGAGAAGGTGGTGAGGATGCCGTTCTCTCCCTTTTCCAAGCTTCATGCTGAGAAATACTTTGAGACCAAGCAGAAAGGAATCAGCTAAAACAACCTAGATAGCCCTGTGCGGCCAGGATGGAAAAGGCATTTCAATTCCATTTTACTGCTCGTTTTGAAATTCTCCCTTAGAAAGCAAAAGAAAACCAAAACAAAACATAAAAACACCCACCGGGTACTAAATATTGTAATTCTGTAATAATGACCCCAAGAGTTCCTTGGCACAAAGAATTATTACGACTCCACAACCCCCAAATTACACATTTGTTATTATTGCAAGTACGTGACAAGGTATCTTCAGTTTCCTTATCAATAAAAATTTGATTGCTCTTTACCTAAGAAGTAATGTTATTCTTAATCAGTCAGCTATTAAATGAGATTGATGCCCTGCAACGTGCGACTTAAAATGTATTCTGATAGCCTCTCTGGCATAGAGTTTTCTTCTATTAATATAATATTAGTCTATCAAGTTTTCTCCACTCATGTACCTCAGAAAGAATATTTGTAAATCAACAGCTATTTAATTAAGTGCACTACGAAAGGGACAGAATAATTATCAAGGACCAGTAATGTACTGAAGATTCATGATGAGCACAACATCTCATTGCTAGCATTTCTGTAAATCAAGTTGAGGTGGGGATGTAATGCAAACTTAATTTATAAAATACAGCGCGCATTTCCAGATGCAAAAGATAGAACAGTTAATTCCCTTACTTGACTTACAGGCCCTCTGAAGAGCTACCAAGTTAACCGCTACGGCGAAGATTAATATTTTACTCTGGTTACAATGTGTAGGGTTAATCTGTCATCTCTGAAAGATGCCAGCTTCCCAGAGTAGCATCCACTTTGCAAAGCCTTCTGGCAAGATGCGAGAAGCCAATCCCAACCACCCGCACGGCAGCCTCATCGTTGAAGCCATCAGAGATGCCATCAGAGATGGTGAAGCTCCTTGAACTGGAGGGATGTGGGACAGCCAGGGACCGTCTGACTCCTGCCCCACACGAAGGCCGTCAACGGACTCTCACCCACCACCTATTCCATGGCACAAATTAATTCCCGGCTCTCCATGCCGCGGAGCTGGGGCTCTTCCACACCATCTCATCCTGCTCATGGTCTCCTCCCTTTCCCCTACTGTCATCGCTCGCACATCACCTGCGGCGTAACTGCCCCAGTTAGCTGCCCCCCTGCAAGCAATAGGGGGAAAAAAAGGCAGGTTTTAATACTAGCTGAACAAAAGCAAAACAAAAAGCACAAGTCCTTGGAGCGATTATTCTAGTCAAGTGCTTTTAGTATCAAAAGATCTCAAGATGCACCCAATTCCTACAGGAAAAATCTAAAATATTGTAAGACAAAATACAGGGAGTCAAATGTATATAATTTTTAATAAAAAACCTGTAGCACAAATGAGATTTCCACAAAACAAAACGCCTCTCCTTTTTCCCTTTAAAACAGCCCGAGATCACTGCTGAAACTACAAATGCATAAGTCCTGAAACAAAGACGATTCCGAGCTATTTTGCAGCATCACGGAGCAGGAAACGTTCACCCTCAACAGCCCTTGGTCGCGCAAGCTTTAAAAGGGAGAGGAACTAAATAATTTAAGAGCACCTTTAGCTCGATCCTTTTGGCCGGAGCCCCCCCTTCGCAGGGATAAGACGAAGAGGCRCTGGGCAGGGCTCGATTGCACCCACTCAGCAGAAGCCAGCTCTGTTGTCGTAGCCGTACGCTCCGGAGGCTGCAGCCTTAACCTTTCCAATTTTTTTTGGCACAGGGTCAAAACAGAGTGCAGTCGGTCTCGGGCCGCAGCCCAGGGCAAGCTGCAACCGCCGGATTAGGTGATTTATTTGCGAACCCCAGGATGGCTCAGCGCTTTGGAGAAGTGCGTAGCGGAAAAGTCGTGTCTGTGGTTTTTTCCCAGCGGTCCCGGCATATAGGACAACTAAATGTTTTGGGAGCATTTTAGAAAAACCAAAGCTACAGAGCAAATAGCTTCTAAGGGCTTCTTTGGTTAYATATAGTAGCATACGCAAATATCTGCTGTTCAGTTATGCTTTCCTTGTATTTATACAATATCAGTAGGTAATTCAGTATAAAACTAGCCTTATGTTGCTGAAATGAATACACATTTGTGTACCTTCAGAAGGCCTGAAGCTTACCTGGTGAATCAGAAAATTATCCCCCTCGCTGAGGTTTTCACRGCCAAAATTCAATATTTTGTTTATTTTTGTGACCCAGTAATACAAAGCTTGGCAAATTGGGGGGGGGGGGAGGAGAGACTGCAGTAACTGGAAGTATAGTGGCACTTTTACTACCAAGTTTCCTCGTTTTCATCAGGACAGTTGCCTGCAGGGAAGGCAATGAATACCCCAGACTGCCCTGAAAAAAGTAACGTAAAAATGCAATTTGTCTCTAAGACAAGGTAAAGGGATTTCCTTCAGCACCAAGGCTGCCAGAAAACACCGCCTGGCTTCTCGCTAGCAAACAGGGACACGCACCCAGCTTGGGATCAGCGCAACTGTTTCTCCGTCTTTTTTCCATTTTCTCTTTCTACATCCCAGAGAGGTTCGGTATAAACACAGGGCATTTACACTAAGCAGAACGACACTGCAGAGCAGGTCACTCATTTAACACCACGATAAGGAGTTGCAAATATTGCAAGATGATTAACTGGCCCAAGAAAACGATAGTCTGAAGGCTATACACTTAATTCATGGATACCTGCTCTGCTTTAAATCCAGCTCTAAGATGTCAAGCAACTTGACAAGCAATCCTGCGTAAGAGAAATAGCTATAAAACTGTTGTTTAACAAGTATGTCGGAGTCACCCCCTCTTCCTTCAGTCTTCCTACCTCAAACTTATCTGCATATGTTTCCAAGCCATTCCAAAGCCAAGTTAAATGTTTAAACATTTGCCATTAATCTGTACGCCAAGGGTGAAGGGCTGCAGAGGAGACGGGACCTTCACATCTTCTGGCTGCATAACAAACAGTGTTCAAGCTGTAGCGATGACTTTTTAAGCTGAGGACCACGCTACCAGTTATATAAACAMATATAAACTATATCAGTTTAGTCCTCTGATACAATAATCTCAAGAAGYAGCGACAAACAACAAAAACCTGGTTTGTGTAAATTTGGTAAATTGTTCTTTGATTAGAGGCAGCAAAAGAACAACGACACTAGGGGCAACGGCRGGAAAGAGGTGGCAACTGCTGCAGGAGGTATACCACGAAACGTGAAAAATTACAGCGTTTGGGTTCATACGGAATATGCTGTCTTTGCACCCATGGATGACTAATAAGTGGCTAACCAAAATCTGATTTATTTACATCTCACTGTTTCCTTGTGGGAACCAAATAGTAAATTATTGACTTAAGGGTGTTTTCCAAGTTACACCATAAACCTAGATAACAAATACAGTTTTATTACATTTCCCATGTGAACGTAACGCTGAAGGTTGTTTGGGGTTTTATTCTTTTCTCCCACTTCCTGAAACAGCTGCATTTAATACCAAACCATGTTTACAGAGGCGAGAAAACAGGACCTCACCAAATGAGGTCGGAGCAGGCTGGAGAGAAGGGAAGGGGTTATTAAACTAATAAATATCATTTCATTCAAAAAGACACTGCACCCTACCATGCATTTGGATCTGTTCTCCAGCAACGACTCCCTGACTCATGTTGTTATCTTACAATTGAATAAGAAGTGAGGAAAATTAGACTCAAGCTCTTGTCTCAAAATATCTGGGATGGTGTTAGGACACTGCATGACGCAGGTCCATTTGTGTGCAATCACTACTGCTCTTAAAACGAGCCAGGGCYTGACACTGCAGAAGCAAACGGGCCTGAACGATTGCTATGTGAGCGCTGATCAGCTGATCGGGGTCAATAAAACCACTGCTGCCAGGCAAAGGGAGCTCTGAGCTGTGTGTCTGCATGAAGTCCAGCACAGCAAGACCTTGCTGGTCGGGAGAGGCGGCAGCAAGGTGTTATTCACATTTGGAAAATATTTCTAATTAATTTTTCCCCACTCAAGATCTTACCTAAAATTTTCCCAACCTTAGAGCTTCAAAGGGTCAGAAAACTCTCTGCAGAATTTTGTGCACTGGAACTAGATGGAGAAAGTCAGGCTTCAGAAGTGAATCTTCATTAACTAGGAGCACCTGAACAGCCTGAGACTGAAGTTTTGAACAAGATGATACTTCTAGGCCTACCAATCAAAGAGAAAGCCTTCGAAACAAAGTTATCTCTACAAAGGTTTGGGCACAATATTTTTGGTGGTGAAGAGGGGTATTTAGGAAAAGTCAAAGGCCCAAATTCCCCTCTCTAATCTCTTCCTGTATATTGTAGGCATAGGCATACTTTTAAAATTTCAATTATTTTACCATTTTCAGCACCGTTCCCTATGTACACGATGGCATGATTTGTTGTTGCACACAAGGCTGCATCTTTTAGAGCTCMCCATGGTCCACCCTGACCCAAGTATCAGATGCTCGTTTCCATCATGAAYGGGCCCAAGCAATCCCTTGCAACCTTCTCCTACCCAGCGTAGGAGCCTCCTGCTCTTCCGTGGGAAATGATACCATGCCGAGCAACATGAAGACTGCAAAATGAAACACTCTGCTCCTCTTGCTACAGCTTGGGATGGAGGGGGAAAAAAGTCTTATTTCATGCAGGGCCTGCATCAAACAAAACATAAGAGCAAGAAAGAAAACACTAATATGGGAAATCTCATGACGGGGTCGTGAAGCTTTGGGGTTTTAAGTTGTGCTGTTGGTGAACACGAAGCCAAGTACAGGAGCCTCCTTCTAGTTCAGTTATGGCATCTGCACATGTTTCTTCCAGGTGGCTAAGCTGAACTCCTCAGCCTGGTGGAGAAGTGAGTCCTCCCTGCTAGGAGACAGGCTGATACTTTCCGGACCTTGCAGACCAACTGCCACCATAAAGGACAGGTATTTGCAATAGTTAAATACTCTGCTTGAATTGTGAGCTTTTCAAAAGGTCTGGGAAGGAGTATCAACACAGAGAAAACTGCTGAAAGAGGAACCGAGGAAGAGCAGACCAGGGTATTAGGGCGCGCAGGTCTGCGAGGGATCTGGCACCCATCCTCCGGGCCCATCACAAATCTTCTGTCTCTAAAACAAGGGTGGGACTGTCACACAAATCAGGAATGATGTGAAGAGACGTACACTAAAGCTTGTGAAACAATCTGATACTACATTAATCGATCAGGTTTTCAATCTCACTATGATATCTAAATGACAAAGATTTGCTTTTCTTGTATTCTCACAATGTTCTGACATAAGTTTGTTTATAAATTATTGTACTTTGTGTTCWGCTTTACTTAGACGGGTTCAGTAATTGGAGTTGCTATTAATAATAGAAATGCTGTCGGGCAATTGCAGCACTGATATTCCTGATTTGCCAGAAGACGCTAACCTGGCACGTTCGCTCTTGCTTTTGCAAAGCACCCAAGAGCTCCATCTAAATATCTGGATTAGACTCTCAGATTAATAGATAGATTCTAAAATCCCTTTTTCCACAACAAATCACATTACCAGTTGTTTTCTCACGCATAAAAATTACGTCAATAACCTTCTCCTCAAATGAACATCTCACAATTTTTAAAAATCAACAGATAAAATAAATGCACAAGAGATGTTACACTATTAAAACATATCCCGAAATCAAGAACACTCTGGGCTCTGTCACAGCATTTTGTTCTTCATTGGCATTTACGTTATTAGAGTTCTTATGTATTGCCCTGGAAATCAGCTTTGAAGTGAAACGATGAATAAAGGAAGATTTATTACTACTATCCTTATTAGAGGGATTTTAAAGTCATTAGAGACCAACAAGGCATAATAATTATATTATATTCAATCTTCTCTAGAACATCTCCTTTCACAGGCCTGCTAACTCAATTATTTAAATATATATTACAGCAGAATGCAGAGTGCCTACTAGAGTTTGGGATAAGACACAGATTTTAATATTATGCTTTTTTTGTTTTGTATTCAGTTAACCATAACTTGTTCTTACAGAATCCATGGGTTTCATCTTTGGTTTCTTAGTTTTAAACACTAGGAATTCGAATTCACAGTGAACATCTGGCTCATTGTGTCCACTCAACTGAAAAGAACTGTAAAAGCTGGGGAGAAAATAAGCATAATCTTAACCTGCAGTGACTTTTAAAAGTCCAAAAAAACAACCTCATAGATGTGATGGTTTCTAAAACAGTCTCTAGACTTGCTTATAACCAACTACCACCAAGGTGACATGGAAAAAGCATCCAGAAGTTCTGAAGAACCCCAGGTTATGACTTATCCCACCTTTTTTTCTGCCCTCTAAAACTTCCGTCGCTATTAAACCTTGACAGCAGAGATGGTATAGAGCAGCCACAAGGTTTGAAATACTGAGAAGAGTTTAGAAGATGAAGGTACTATAGTGGTTCCAAGCGGCATCTGGAACAATACCTACCCAGTAGGGTTTCACCAGCTGTCGCAATGCTGAGGAGAGCCTGACTTCTCAATTTGTTACTCTCAAAGCACTTAGTGCCCTCTGATCAACACTTGCCATATCTCTGTAGACTGGCACCTGCAAATTTATTGCGTAGCTGGAAAACAACTGCAACGGCAGCGATGATGGCAACCATCCAGTTGTAGTTACTGCCGTGGAAACGAAGTAGGAAAGCTCTTGAGCACCACCAGAGAAGATGATGATCAGAGAAGCTGCATGACCAGCTGCATTGGTGCCAGCCCCCTTGTCTGTGGGAAAGGGTGGTATGTGTGAAAGCTTAAGGTTTTTCAGCTACGTGGCTAATGCTTCTAGCATGCATTACAAAAGTCCCTAAGTGGCAAAACCAAGCAGCCTAGGCAAAGTTAAGAGCAAAGCCGGCTAGAACCAAACCTTGGTATTTTCATACCTTTCCTTTCTCAACATGTTGTATTTTATGAAACAGCAAGACGGAAAGTACAGTCCTCACTATTGACTCTTTCTGCCTGTAACTTATATGGGGATGACACTACATGAAGAAAGAAGAGTATGAGTCTCATCTCAGACACTAGGCAAGCAACAAGAGACAACATACTGTACGCCGCGTCTTTCATGCGCCAGACTCGGTGCCCAGGGAAGGGAGGACCAGCAGTGAGGTATTTTCCATTCAACCCTCTGTCACAGCTATTTCAAGTGTTTTTAAGACTTCCTCCACTTGCAAATCATCAGAGCCAATCTGGGCTACTGCAACCTACTGCAACTACAAAGCTTGTCCATGCTGCTTCTGCGTAGTTGCTTTAGGACGGATCAGTGCCCAGATGCGAACACTGAAAATACTAAGCATACTAGTTTTCCCAGGACATTATCAACACTAACACTATATCGATCACCTTCTACCTCACTTGTCATTTCTATGTTTTTTTTACCCCCTTCCCCAATTCTTCTCTTACCTACTGCCTCTAATTCCCTTTCATTCTTGTTCCCCATGGATCGGCCCAGGCTCTCCCTGCCATTTACYGTGGGCTTGCTCTGCAGAGATGCTCTGCTCTTGTCCACTGGTTGCACGAGATACTTTTGTCGCTTCCCAGCAATAAGCCAGGAAACGTTCAGCAGTTTTGGGCATCTGGAATTGGACAGGGGAAATCCATGAACTGCTGCAGTACTTTCAACCTTGGCTGACTCTATGGATCCTTCCATATCTCTGGGAACTTGTTCTACCAAGATTTGTCATCCTCACTGAGGTCTTACATTCAAATCTAGCATGACTAAGCCCTTTCCTGGCTCAGGAGAAGGCGTCAGCTTCCTCCTTGATGCACTGAAGGAATAACTCTGCAGATATGCTACAAGAAATTATGTTCAGGATTAATAGCATGGAAGTTTAACAGAAAACGAAGCAGGAAGAATACTCCGAGATTTCGGATCTAAGTGATACCAAACAACGCCATTAGTTCCCAGCAGGGAAGAAGGGGGAGTAGGAATAGTATTCAGTCTCCTGTGAAATAGCTCTGGGCACTTGGCAATTCCAGAAGATTGTTAAGAAGCACAATAAACATGATGATAAGGTATAGTCTTCTTTCCTTTTTTTAATTAAAAAAATGTATGTTCAGGAACCATGCAAGACACTGTACACACAAAGCACGTAACCTCCAAGCCCTGGGCATCCAAGGTGCTCATTTACAGGCCCAAAAAGGAGAGCAGTAGAGGCAGGTACCCTCAAGTTCCCCTTTCTCACATGCCCAATTCCCGACCTGGAGGCTGCCCTTCAGCAGCAAGGGGATAACACGGTTTTTCTGTGCTCRCACTGGTTGCCTTTCACTAAATCACTTCAGCCACAGAACCCAATGGTACCTAAACTCTCTGCTAGAGAAGGGTTAGTCGGTGAACTGGGACTTTAACAATGACTAAACTAACATATGTGCCCGAAAACGTGTAACTGCAGGTAGTATTTCGGATACTGCTAGGTTTCTGTATAAAGAGGGAAAGGCTGTCAGCCCTCAAACAGATCCCAGAATAGCTAAATCAGACCGCTGACACCGCTCCAGCTCTATAAGTGGCAACCCTTTAAATTCCCTTCGGTCATCATGATCCTCTGTCTCCAGAAGTTACTTTAGGTTTCTTGACATTAAAGTTAAGATCTTTGGCCTGAAGCGTGCAGTTAAAAAAAAAAAAAAAAATCCTGAGAGAAACATATTGCCAAAACTGCTCCCTTGTTAAATATCAGCTAACATATAAACTCAAATCCCTTTCATAAACTAACAGAGCTTTTTGTTCATGACTGYACTTACAGCCTGTTTTAAATAAAAATAACATACTGAATCAGAATTCCAAAAACAACATCTCTCTGGCTGGTAAAGGACCACGCATGGGAAAAGAAGCCAGCGTTCAGCCTGAGGTTTGCTGAACAACTTTGTGCTCTTTAGATCATCATTCCCGGTATTCTTACTTTGGGATCTGTTGCTGGGAACAACCATGCCCTCAGACAGGCTGGAAAAGCAAAATACCTCCCCTTAATTTCCAGAGCAATGATTTCTTTTTTTGCTGCTAGATGTGTCATTCCTCATTCTACACAAACAATTGCTATAAAAAACCACCAGGGAAGAAACGCTTGGCACCCTCAGCAGCAATGCACCTATTTTAAGAATCCTGAATCCAAGCAGGCTATGAAACGGCACCAAGTTACTTATTTGCAGTAATGAGTTTTCAGATAAATGTCTAGGCAGATCTAGAAATCTCACAGATTTCCAGAATCYGGAAAAACAATAATGAGGCTGACTATACGTTTTATACACATACCACACTACCCTTCCTGGTGCGCGAGCGTCTGTGCTAAGGTTCTGATTAAAGGCCACCCTTCCCATGCAATGAAACTAATGTTTTTACGCCAGAGTTTCCCAATATCACTGAATGCCCCACAGAAGATTACTGCTAGTTTCACTCTACCTGCACGTCCTGCTCACTATAGCATCTCAGAACTAATGCTTTATTGCTTTATAGGACAATGGTATCAAGGAATATCTTTTTCTTACTGAATAGATTTTTTTTTTTTTTTTTTTTTTTTTAAAGAAGTGAGTCAATTATTTTGGCTCCTACTGACAAATATATATATAAATATGAGGGGTTTTGTGTGACTGGTTGTTTTTTGAACTATTTTAGGATGTGAAGAGTTAAAGCCAGTGCAAGATAATTTTCCACTCCGGATTTCACCCTGACCTCTATTTCAGCTGTCCTGGTACTATCTTTTAGGGGGGGGCCAACTGCACTACCGTCGTGATTTATTTTAAGGTTCACCTCCCTTTATCTTTTGTGAAAGGTTAAGACTCCCAAATATACCTCGCAGAACATTCACGCCGTCCAAGAAAGATTAAAATCCTGCAGCACTTACCCCCAAACACATCTCCGTTCTGGTAGTTTTTGCCTTTCTGAGTTTCCTCTTCGTTTTGAACAGTAGAAACATGCTTGGCTGACGCGCAGCCCATAGCTTCATTCAGACAGCGCCAGCCGGACCCAACCGCAAACCATGTCTAGAGCCGCGCGCTCATCGTCCTTCAAACAATCCACCTTCCCGCCGGGCTGTCGAGACGCTTTTACCTAAAGGGAGCAAGAGAGAGGGAAAAATATTTAGCTGCGTGCRTCGACAAAAGGTAACCTCTAAACACAGCGCTTCGGCAAAACAAAGGATGAGATTTGCGAGGAGGAGGACGAGAGCGCAGACTGTCGCCATCATTCTACATTTTTAAAAATAATCCAGTAAGCATCGATCCGGCATGATATAGGTAGAGCCAAGCCTGCCTTGGGACAGGAGCGCAGTCGTTGAACTCAAAGTCTCTTCTTTAATCTGAAGAAAGCAGCACCCRCACACCCATTTCCCACCCATCTGCCTACTCCTGGAGAATGTGTCTTTCGAAAAAATGTAAGAAACCAGCAATATCCACTTCTCTTGCTCCTTTTAACAGTTTGCCCACCAGGCCAGAAATCTTAGTAAGCATTTTAGCGATTAAGATCTGCCAAATGCAAGTGTTCAGACAAAAAAAAAAAAACTAAATCAATTAAAGATCTTATGCTGATAGATGGCAAAGAAGATAGTGAGCTGCATTTTTTTTTTCCTACTCGTTCATTGCTCTATTGGATCCAAAAGACCTTCACCACTCCAAAAGGCAATTATCCACATTTTAAGATGCAATAAAGCTCGCTAAATCACACAGTCACATAACGGGTGAGGTTGGAAGGGACCTCTGGAGATCATCTAGTCCAACCCCCCTGTGCAAGAATCCAGATTTCACACAAAATGAAAGTGGGAAGGAAAACCCAGTTTATAGCTACACTGTCGTCCCAGTAAATACAACAATTAAAACCACAAACTGTTTAATGACTAAACATTTCCACGCTCAAACAGAAACAACTTCAAAGTTGGGTGAGATGATGGCTTGCCCTTCAACCAGCCAAACCTTTTGCTGGTGAAAGACAGAGGAGGAGGCCTGGAGGAAAAGGAGAGCTTTTGACAAAAAGCTCRTTTAGCTCAGCTGCAGCACAAGATGATACTCTAAACACATATAATTTCTTAACCCATGACTTCCTGGATATTTAAGCGCGCTAAGCAGGAATGATGCACCAGGACAGGGGCTGTGGGGCCGTCGCAGCAGCCCGCGGGCCACCCCCAAAACCACACAAATGGGCACGTGCCAGCTCGGGCCGGGAGCGATTCCCATGTCTCTATTTCGGCCGCCACTTCCCAGAGAAGCATCTTTGCTGCTGAACATGGGTAAAGTGAGGACTCGGGATGCAGAGCCACCTCGTGCCTCCATTCAGAGATGGGTTTCCATCTTCCAGCCCACTTTGTATGGAAAATAAAGAACTTTCCTCCATTTAATGAAGGCTTCATGGCCTTTCATTCATACATATATACTTATATATATAAGTATGTATATATATACACACACACTTAAGTCCTGCTCTAAACAGCTGACCCTCCCAGCCATACCCCTACATGCATTTTTTTAATATTCAGTACCTTCCCCCATATGCTTTTGCCTTTTTTCCCCATATATGCACACTTAGGCATAAATTTCTAATTACACCATTCCTCTCTTAGCTCCAGCTACTCACCCATAAAATGATGAATTTTAACAATCTGAATAGGTACTAGTGCTGTTAATGGCAGGGAGAGCGCAGACCCCCCTTGAGCCGCCTTCCTCCTCAGATGTGTTATCCCCGCTAAGAAAAAAAAATTCAAGTTCACTCTTGGTATATTTAAGCAGTCAGTATATTAAGCAGGCCATTTGAATTACACTGCCTTGCATTGCAACTATTACGATACGGTCACTTYATTTAAACTGTATTAGTTGATCTTATGTTTTTGCAAAACGGTGAGAATCACAGCTGACAATATTTTGCCTCCAAACGTGTCCAAATAGCATGACAGCCCGAATTAAGATAAAAGGTCTCCCTCTTGCTATCGAGGGGCAAAAAAGAGGATCCATAAAGATTTAAAGCATTAGTCATGCTTTGCTTGTTCAGGATACGGGTCAAGATACACAGAGGCGTGGGGAGCGGAGAAGAAGTAGCAGACCGGGAAGGGGAATCAGTAAGTGGGTTGTAAATGAGATATGTGGAATGCTAATTTTCTTTGAGGATGCAAATTTGCTTAAAGATAATAGCTTTTAATAGACCAGCTAATAGTGATGATGAGGAAAACAATCACATTTTTAGTCCCGGAATCCTCCTTTCAGGCTTCAAATAAAAGCAGCAACCTCAAGGTAAGTAGAGGCTGAAAATGATAACTTTGATTTCTCATCAATTAGAGAATCCGAGGGAAAAGGATGTGGCCATCACGACCTTGTCTCTGCAAAAGGACATGTAAGGGAAAACAATGAACCGCCACACCAAAAAGGTTTTGCTTTAACCATGGATTAGTAACCCTCAGTAGCTATGAGCCCAGGAAGGTGATGGTCCCATCCTCCAGGACCAGGGTGCTRGAGAAGCAACCTGGAGCGGAGATACAGAACAAAAACCCAGAGGCATAAAGCTCTCTGGGGAAGGGAAAAACAACAAACACCACACACTGYGATGAGGCTCAGATATTTTTCTAAAACCGGTCCCAATGCTGGGCCTAACTCACTGGGATGCCGACACAGCGTTTGGGAGACGTGACGCACGGTGCTTCAGATGGAAGCAGAACAACGCAGCCGTTCTTGCCTCCTCCCCCACTTTTTCCACAAATATAATTTTCCCTTTTGTCTTCCCAAGCATTTGGGGGGCATAAAGATTTCAGAAGCCAAAAATAAAAGGAATAAGAAAACCTCAACCCATTTGCAGCTCATGTTCACCACCCACCATCAYTAATTATCGAGATTTGAGAGGCAATTTGCAAGCTCCAATCTGCAAAATGCTAGTGAGAAAAACCTCTTAGGCAGATCAAAAGCATCTACGCCACCCCCAAATAAAATGTGGCAGTTGACATGAACATCTTATGCGTAGGTCAACAGAAAAAGAATATATACGGTGTTAGATGGAGTACTTTATTACCCCCAAGTTTCTCCTGAGCACGTTCAAAAAGGGGAACTCAATTATTGGAATAGAGATTGCCCCTAACCTTCAATTCCCTTTTCTTCCCCCCCCCCCCTTTTGGAGCATGTCTACATCCTGTCTTTTTTCTTCTACCAGCTTTTTCACACTTCATTAATTCACTCTTCATCTTCTCACCCCCAAATAAAATGTGGCAGTTGACATGAACATCTTATGCGTAGGTCAACAGAAAAAGAATATATACGGTGTTAGATGGAGTACTTTATTACNTACTTTATTACCCCCAAGTTTCTCCTGAGCACGTTCAAAAAGGGGAACTCAATTATTGGAATAGAGATTGCCCCTAACCTTCAATTCCCTTTTCTCCCCCCCCCCCCCTTTTGGAGCATGTCTACATCCTGTCTTTTTTCTTCTACCAGCTTTTTCACACTTCATTAATTCACTCTTCATCTTCTCACCCCTTTTCTTCCTAAAGTCATGTACAAGGCTGCATCCTTGACAAAACCATTTTGCTTCCATAGCTGAAAACTCAACCGTCAGCATCAAATGGAGGCGCTCCCGTGCTTTACCACAAATGAATGTTAATTCTTCTGCCACCACAGGTGTATCTGTTTTCATCTTTATTGCACTGAGATAACCAATCTTTCATCTTCTTCAGGCTGAACATGCACCTGAAGTTTCCTTCCGTGTTGACCACACAGGAAATCAGGTTAAAATTTCACAAAGCTAAAGAGATCAAAGCAATAAGCTTTGCAAAACCATGGGAAAAAAAAACCCTAACTACATGGGCTTTTCCTATAAAACAGCCTARTCCAGGCAGAACCCAAGGATTTCACTTGCTGCTGATAAATATACTTATTTCCTAAAAAAAATAGGTCTGTTTGACTTTCATCCGATCTTTTTTTCCCAGAAGAAAGCAGATTATGAATTTGCACTCAAGGGACCTCAGAAGTTTGCACCTGGGAGTTCCCCCCACGATATCTCTCTTCCTCAGTTATCCTTGATTATCTGTGCCAGAAAAGCCGGAATTTTCTTCTTAAACTGACAAACTGGTATTTTGGACTCAAAGGCACAACTTTTGCCTTTGAAGTCCATCAACGGCCTAAGGGGAGGAAAAAAAAACACCCATTCATAAGCTCTCTTCCTCCTCCTTCAATTATTCAAGCTCGCTTTGCTGGTGGAAAGCATAACGTGATATTGAAAATTAACCCACTGCACTGCTAAACGAAATGGGAAAGGTTATAACAGAATCAGCATGGCAGATCCTTCTTCCAGGTCCATCATCCTTTTTTTTTTTTTTTTTTTTTTTTTTAAGAAGAGGGAAAAAAGAAGAAGAAGAAGAAAAAAACACTGACAGTGACATTATTCATTTGAAAACACCATATTCACAGCAATTGCAGAAAATCTAGGGTAATACTTCACAGTGGCACAAGGGGACACAGAAAAGTCAGAGTGAGCAGTGACACTCTGCTCCTTTGAATGCTTAGGCAAAGTATGTTTATATATCCTGTTTATATTAATAGCCATGAAATTAAGCGTTTTTCTCCCTTCTAGGAAATCTGCTTGTCTCCATGATGGAAAATTCCCCTATTTATTGCCACATTTCACTGTCCTCTTGGAAACACGACATCGAGGCCAGCTAGGTGAATACAGCATTACAATAATCTTGCTAAAAGGGCAAAGAATCAGCGCGGTGTTATACAGTCATTAATGCACAAGGAAATACAGAGAAAGAGCACCACGCTTTTCTAGCATTTTACCCAGGCTGCAGTAAAATACCACCAAACTCAACAAGCCGAAGTTACCAGTAGGTTGGTGGAAATGCTATTTGAAACATAATTTGCATATATCCTCTCCTGTGAAACCGTGCTCTGCAGAAATGGTATTTTCAACACATTTTGAAGAACAAACAGGAACATCATGATTTGAGAGCTGAAGAGAATAGCTAGCAAATGACAGAAGCTCGTCTACCTCCTTCTTCCTAGCAGGGAGGGCTTGGTTGGAGTTAGTGCTAATTAGCACCATCGGGTTATTTGCTCTATTTTAGGACAGGCTTTGCACTACTGCCCCACTGAAGCTTATCATACCATTTTTTATGAGCAAAATTATCCTCTCATTTTCTTGGTTTGCAGTCAGTGTTTCTCCAACACATGCTTTCTGACCTATTAAAGCAACAAATAATTTCCCAATAGAATGGCTCTCAACAGCCATGTGATATTTATCCAGTGAACATCATCTCCCTATCTAGTCTCATAAGGGCAAGTGGTACTAGCGATTCCCTCCCACGAGATTTCATGTGGTGCACAGCAAAATAAAAAACAAGAAAAGGAAGGGGAATTGCAATGCAATCTTCCTCTTAATTTACACAGCGTGAAGTTAAAGTAACACTAGTGTGGAAAGCCCAGCAACCAAAATCCATAAGCAAGAAATGTGAGCCACAGGACCTATAGCCTTTGCTGTTTCCAAAGAAAGTTAACTGAATTTTTTCCTGTTTTTATTTTTWTTTTTGGAAAAACCTCAAATACCTTAGGTGTAGCAGCAGGAAGACTATCACCATCAATACAGCATGCAATTTAAATATCTAGTTAAAAACTTTTCTCTTTCTTGAAGAATGAATAGACAAAAATTGAAGACAGATAAGACTGCAAGATTATGGGCTGGCAATACTGCAACTTTTTTTCCTTGCACACATAGGAAAACAGCATAGGAGATGGTGGGTTTCTGGTGAGAAAGCAAAATTTTCACCTGCACATCTGTTTCCTTGCTCAGCATTTGCACTACAGCTTCTCTCTACCGTAGCAGGTGATGTTTCACCTGCTATTTCAAAAGAAACAGGCCCTTTATCCTGCATTCTTTCCCCTTGCAGAAAACAAGGGTTTTTCATTAAAAATAAAAGACTGCATGAAAACAAGCTAGGCACACTTCCAGTATCTCCCACTTCTGTATGAGCAATTGTTGTTATAGCTGTTGCAAGGATATTACAGAAGTGCAGGAGAGAGATTTCCACGAGACAAAAAAGTGTTCCGACACAGAGCTTGCTATCAAACTCATTTAAGATTAGCCTGCGTTTCAGAGGCGGTGGGTTACCATAGCATCTCACAGTGCTTCTGCTCCGTGCTACGGGCAGAGCTGGATGATTGATAACAGCAGAAAACRGCTTGAGGGACGCGATTAAAGACAATGCAACTCTTTCCATTGACTTCAGATGGATTGAGGTCACTTCCTAAAACTCACATTTCATGGAAGACAGACCGTTTTGTGATTTACTTCCAAAGGAGCTGAAGTATGCAACATCTACGGTAACTCCGCAACCTGCTTAGGTCAGGGAGAGAAAGTAAACCGTGCCTGTATTATGCGACACTGGCAGATCTAGTTGATACAACGGCGGGCAGGATGCTTGTGAGGTTTATAGCTTAAAATATTTTTCCGGAGGTCAATCACCGAAGCTAAGCTAACATGCACAGYGATCACTCTGCCAAAGCTACAACTCCGCTAACCTGGTTAGCTCGTCCATCATGACAACACGGGAGGCCGCCTTGCGTTATTTTGAAGTCACCATTGAATAAATCCTTTCAACCTCATCCTCCTCTTGCAGGAAGGATGGATAAATCATGTTTTAATGTTAGTGAGCTAGCTGAAGCATCATTTTTCTTATAATTCAGCATCACTCTCTCCTTTCCTTCAACTTGAGGTTCTCAAGTCCATAGGTACACCCATAGGTACCCGTGGCTCAGTCCTTGCACCTCCCATAATTCTGGCCTTAAAGAGCACAGCCTCTGCCACTGAGTGTATCCAAGCTAAGTCAGCCGCTGTGCGGTGCGATACTGGACTGGACTACTGAAAAACCAGGTTTATTCCTTTCAATACGTGAGTCTCCTGTAGATGGAAGAAAGGTCTCCACCACTTACCGCAGCAGGTAGGGTGCCCAAGCACCACTACAGTATAAACAAAACCAACAATAAGCTCAGCTCTCCTATTAAATTTTATTTCTGTCTTCATGGTTTAAGAGCAAGATACATTTTATTGAGCAAGATATAGAATAAAAGGCCCCAAGGTACAGGAACGGTGATCTAGGCAATGTTTTGCAGCAATTCAACTCACGCTTTCGAGCATTCGTCTGAACATCATCTCTCCATTTRACAACACATTCCCTTGTTTTGCCTCACTAAAGATAATTTAAGGCAGAAAACATTACACCTAGCCAGTCACATCATTTAGAATTAGTCGAAAAGAAAACGTAGTAACTGTAGCAGTGTCAAACACAAAAACGTTTGCTTTGGAGAAAAATTCAGAGGGATAATTACCGCACTGGGAAACGGCCACTTCACCCTCCTAAATTTCTTTAGGTCCCTCTTGCCCACAGCGACCGTAGGTGCACCTCTATGCTGTCAGCTCCAACTCTGGCCTAGAGCAGATTTCTTCCAGGACTGCCCGCTTCCCAAAAAGCAGTGGCTCACCAAGCCTCCTACACTTYTTAGCGCATAAAAATGAGATGCACTCATTTCTTGATTTCAACAATAAAAACAGCAAGTATCTAACATGCACAGATACACAAAGGATTTTTAGACGTGGGGGTCCAACCTTGATTCTTTGTTCTTCCAGACTTTTTTTTCCTTTCAAAATTACTTGTTCTTCCCCATGTGCCACCATGATCACAARTAATCACAAAGAGGTATTTCTGCTAGATGTCTCCGGATGTGCAGATACTATCTTGCCCCTCTGTGGATGGCAATGATTAACAGCTTTCAAAACCTTCAATAAAAATACCTTTTGGGATCAAATAGTGTAAATCCAGTAGAGCTACACTGTCTAGGAAAGGATCTTGCAGACTCCCAGAGGGCTGGGGGTGCAGGCAGGAGTCTGCCTCTRTGTTTTGTCCCATCCTTCAGCCAAACTGACCTCACTGATACGCGCAGATGCCTCCCCGAGGTGGTGGTGACAGTGCAAAGCAATGCTCAAAGAGCAGAGATTTATTCTTCCTYTCCAACCCCATCAGCAACCAGCTGATCTACTGTTTACTTTGGGTGTCATGAAAAACACAAGGTCTCCTAGACAGCAGTATGCTAACTGGGCAATGAGAGGAGAGACGTTGGATGGCAGCATGATTACCGAATACCTGCGGTGCCCAGTGAYGCACAGGTTGCGTGAAGACTTCCAGACRAGCTAGGCAAAYGTTCATCAGCACYGCAGCACYSTCTTAAGTATGTYATGAGACAAATCTTGCCATTAACACGYAATGGCAGCTTCCACATTTCCATGCATTCTTCTCTTAGGTAAAGTAGTTCCAGCGGACTTGTATTCATTTTTTAGGCACAAGGATTTCTAATGCAATTATCTGTAACCGTACGCTTTCCGGGTCTCATCCTCTTTCAGACCCATTGATTTATTCTAGCAGCTCTGAGCTCTCTAAACCCTTGATTCTAGCAACTTTGCAATAATAAGTCCTCCCACGATCAGCTCACTGGGTGTCCCCTAGAAAATCCYTGAAAACACACAACCATGAAACGGCAGACCCCATCAGTTCCCCAGCTGCATCCCTGAACGACGACCACAAATACGGCAACAATTAGTCTACCTCCCCAAATGATCGCCCCCAAACCTACGCTGCCTGGCATTATCCCGCCCCACCTTGGGAAATGCCCTTTGGTCCCCCTAGTACGCTTTGTGATATCTGCCTTGAACATATGCTCTTCGGTTACGCTGTGCATTTCCAGGATTCACCCGGAGACCCTTCCTTGCTCCCTGGTAAGTTTGGCAAATCAGTAAGTTTGGCCAAATTCAGAAGAGTAGAGGAACGGGGAAGCAGCTGCAAGCTGGAGGGGAGCTTCTGGACCTCTCCGGAGCAGTACGGAGCCCGGGATCTGCCTCCGGTTGCCTCCAACGCACTCTTCATATTAAGCTGTGGCAGAAGCTACTTCATATGCCGCTTAGGTTGAAACTAAAACAAAACAACTCAGCTCTGCGTGAGCCAAGGGGAGTGAGATACCGGGGGACCTGCTGCTAATGTGTCAGCAAGGAAGCATTTGCCATATGCACCTTTGCTGTTTCTGYGCAATTAAAGCACAAAACAATTTAAAGGGGCCTCCTTTTTAGCAGAAGGGCTAGAGAAAGAGGAAATCTGCCTTTGCTGATCTGACAACACTTAAACCACAGAGTAAGAGCACAGATGTGGCTCAAAACATGATAGCCGGCTCTACCAGCTTGAGGAGGACTCCCCAAAGCACATGCGTGCACACACACCCCCTCATGTGCATRCCTTTTCTAAGGCCAAAACACCAGCTGCACCATCAGTTTAAAGGAATGATAAAAGCTAGCAAAGCAGTTCATTTAACCCAAACTCCTAGCTGTTGTGAACTTCTCTGGGGCTTTCAGTATTTCTTTGGGGAATTTTTTTTTGACACAGTCAAGACATTTCCCAATAGCAGACCAAACATGAACCAAAGAGTCACACCTCAGAGAGCCTACTTTCCCCAAAACTATGCTGATGAATGCTCCCACATGGATGGGAAAGAAGGCTCTGTTCAGGAGCAGGAGAGGTCCAGAAACTTCCAACCAAGACTAGGTTGCTGAAAAAACACAGGTCAGAGGAGCTGAGCTATAGGGAGGAAAAGCAACGTGTCACCACTAGTGCAAAACCCTGTGTGATCCGTCCCCTTCTGTGAAAGACGGGACGAATCACCCCACTCAGTGCTTTGATGGTGGTACTTTCAGCAACGCTGGCTGAAGGCTCAGTGCTTGCAAAAATACTTTCCTATTCAGCTCAAAATCTTTTTTAGGTTTTGCAACATCCTAAGTTACATCTTCATCGTTTCCATGAATGCTGTACCAATAAAGCAAGTAGCGGAGAGTTTTCCTTCCAACGGTTACAAGGCTGAGCGAGCGGATGTGTGCCTTACCAAGCCCGGGTACTTGAAAAAGAAGATCCAAACCAAATTCTTTTGAGTGGTATAACGATCTCCGGTCATCAGCCACATTTACTTAAAACAAGCACTATGCAGAATTACGTTTACAGAGTAGTGTTTGTTACAGAAAGAGGCTCAAGAACTGCTCCTTCAATATTTCAGCCTTGCCCATGAAGCCCAGCTCAATTAAAGCAATGCAGCCCTGAAGTGAGGGGCAGTTACGTCAAGGACACAGTATCATTTTGGAAAGCTGGTTTGCGTGTTGTTACCCACCGGCTGCTCATGGCTAAGCATCAGCTGGATGTCATCATGGCTAGGACTGACCCACCATCAGATCATTTATTATTTGCTCCGATGCAAAGGTCGGGCAGCCGAGCAAGAGCTCCGATTCACGATCCACATCTGCAGAGGTTGCTCTCAGCTAATCCGCACTGTTCRCTACCAAAACTGAAATGGAAAGCAATTCCTAGGGCCAAGAACCACTGAAAAGCTTTTCAAATACTGCTCCCGATTCCCTCCACAGAACRTATGGATCATAACTCATCCAAGGAGGAGCAGCAGGTCATGCATCAGTCTATCCGTGGGACTATGCTGGAGTTTCCAAAGTCTGGGAGATGAACTGTTGGCTCGAGGTCCTGCAGCTGTGAAACAACTCCAACGGAGCATGTACTGCATGAATGCATCAGAGGAAATCATCCTGAAAGAAAACGGCAAACGAAGCCTTCTCCCACACCCTCTCRCAGCTGCCTGACAGTTGAGCTCCTACAGCAATTCATCTGCCAAACTGATACACGAACAGAAAAATAAATAAATAAAAAACCAAAAAAACCTGAAAATGTTATAGACAGGAGTCAAAGCAGGGAGAGAAAGTCATACGGAGCAGGAAAAAAAAAAAAGAAATACATTCTGCTGAACTGCAGGAGCAGAGCAGAAACGTATAATGAATGACTGAAATAGGCTCCAAATACCATTATATGCAGCCAGTAGCAACTAAAGTTTATCAGGACTCTCTGAAGAATTGACAGTGCCGCCAGAACAAGACAAACGGCTACAGGATTATAACTCTGGTGGATAACCCATGCCAACATTTTCCAACTTGGACATTTACAGGCTAAAGCTCTGTAGAGTGCCAGAAAACGTTCGCCCGAGGAAGGCAAACTGATGGGGAGAAAAGTCAATGCAACGCTGTTTGATTTAAAAGAGTGGAACAAAATAAGGAGAAAACAGAAATATGAACTACCAAAAAAATTGAGAAGAGCTGGAAAAGCAAGAATAAAGAAGAGTAGAGATGGTATTTGGCTAGCTTTAAGGAGGGGCTGAGCACGTAAGTGCTCTGAATGCACCAGCCGGGTTAGCTCTCCCCTTGCCCACGCTGCACCTCTTGTTCGCGCCAAGGACAGCAGACGCTATCTGCAGACATGCGGAAATCTCACCTACCGTGCTATTTTCGGCATCTTGACACCAGAAAGACAATCCTGATTCAGCGGCGTTTTCCAGTTGCTTTGTACTACACCAGCAGCTCCACGGAGATATCCCTTCTGACGGGACCGCCAGAACTGACCCTCCAGTAGCTACTGTGTCGCCACTTCCATTCTGCCAGCAGTAAGTTCTCCTTATGATTACTTTATTATTCAAATGCTCAGATATTGCTCCTTTTCTGATTCAGTGCCTACTGCATTAAGACCTTCAGGGCCCAGCATGTACTTTATTACACATTGCAACTAGCATAAGGGGCCGAGAGACAGCATGCACCTCTCCATGCCACCCACAGAAGCAACAAAAAAAGGCAAAAGCCATCTGAGCAATTGCCACCTTCAAACTTTAAGTATTTTCTTCTGACTTACGGCTGTTGACATTGATGCAGAAAGTACACGAGAACTGCTGCATTTCAACAGCATTTATACTCAAAAGGGAAAGAATTGGTTTGGTTTTTAATAACCCACCTATAAGGCAGCCACATAGCCCTACCCCACACTATATGTCACACCATCCCCTTCCTTAGGGACCTATCTTAAAGTATCTAGCTCCGGCACATTTAATACTTTTAGAAGTAGCGTTACGTTGGTTAAATTTCATTTATATCTTTGATCGTTCTTTGTTCTTACACGTTTCCCCCCTTACCTCCAGCAAGAATTAACAGCAATAGCTCGTCAAGTTGAGTTGTCTCAGACCCCCAGCGGGGCTCTCAGGCCAGGAGACCAACGCACGGGCCAGCGCGCGGCTCCCGGCGACAGTGAACCTCCAAGGCAGCTGCGTCCAAAGTTAACGCACGCCAGCCAACAGCTGTAAGATGTTAAGCTCATTGGCCCCTTTACTCCCACTCTTAGCTTTTTGCTCATGAAAAAGAGCAGCTGCTTTCCTGAGAGTAAATTTTGCAATATCTTTATAGCCTCCCTCTCCCCCTTTTAGCTTCGAGTGCGAGAAGGATTTCTTTTTAAAATTAGAAGGAGGAAAAAAAAATACAAGTTCATGAATCCTAACAGCAGGCAGGCTCTCTTAGAAATGTTTTTATTATGTTAGGAAAGCAATAGTGAATCTAAATTCAAAATACACTGAATCTGATAGCTTTTTTAAAAAAGGAAAAGAATTGCTAACCCCAGCACTTCTCCAAAAGCTAGCACACGAATGAGAGTATGAGTCCACCAGAAGCTCAGTAGACACAAAAACACTCCCGTCGTAACACACCAGAAGCAGCGCTCCGTCCCGGGGACGGAGCTCGCAGCAAGCCCAGCACTTACCTGAAATGCAAAAAACTTGTTCTGAGAAACCGCGAGAACGATTTGGACAGCGGGACAGACAAAAAGCTTGCACGGAGCGCGCTGCCCCAGATCCCGATTCAGCCCGCGCACCGAGTTTCTCCGAGCTGCAGGAGCATCGGCCAGGGCTGCCTCCGAGACGCCGAGGCGCTCCGCTGTTTCCAGGAGACCCGACGCAGCCAAACAGACCGGGCTCCGCTCTCCGCAGCCCGCCCTCAGGCGAAAGCATTGCACAATTTGGGGAACTTTTTTATTTTATTTTATTTTTTTTAATTAAAGTAAAGCAGCACTGAGAAAACTTCAAGCCACACGCACAAGCCCAAAGTCCCATCCGGCTCATTTTTGAGTAAAGCACTGCTTCTCGCTCTCCTTCTCGCAATGCTAAGAAAAACCCTGCTCTACACATAAAAAGACCCCGTTTAATACGGGATTGCGCCGCTCAGCCCATCTTTTCAACAGCGCAGCTACATCCCTGCATGCTGCGTAAGGTCGCAYGTAGACCGTGCACCATCCCCGCAGCCACACGAAGGCCGGGGGTCATGGCYGAGTAAGGAGCTGCGAGTCGGTTCAACGCTGTTTGTCAGCAATAACATCTACCGGGATCCAATTTACTGGAACCGGATCCAACTCCTGGCAGATTCTTCCCACAAAACAATATGATTGTAAACGCTGGCGTCATTTATAATACCTGTAAATTATACAGCTCCAGACAACTGATAAATACAGTCGCATGAAAATCAGCTTCGAGAGCAATACGCACCGAAAGACCATAAATTTTTCAGGCAGTGATACTGTATTTTTCCATCACCATACCATAGGCATATTCTACGCAACTGAATTGCAATACCGTAGCTGAGCACTTATCAATCGCTATTTTAAAAGGCACTATTTAAAGATGCCTACGTTTCGCTGTAAAGACGTCACTAGGATAGAGCCAGCGAGGAAGCATCGAGCCCAGATGCTAACCACCGCGTTCTGCTCTCCATACCTCCTCTTCGAGCACGTTTTCGAAAATTAAAGAATTATGCGGGCATGACGAACAGCCAGGCGCTGTTTGGTCGGGCGCAGCGAATCACCCAACGCGCAGGCTAGCGCTCATAGATGAGCCCGACTCCATCAAGGTGGAATTCAGAGCTTGGAAATTCGGAAGACTGAATTCAGAACATCAGTACGGTTTTAGCTAAAAAAGAGCAAGGAGAGAGATGCCGTTTCTGTGCAGTCACTGCTCCGTGAAGACAGGCCCAGGGAGAAGGGACGCTGGCTGTACGGAGAGCTTCACGGCTGCCCCTGCCCATGCAACGGCGCGAGACCGTCGCCGCGCCGGGGCACAAAACGTGGAGAACCCGGGATCTGCTTGCAAGAATGACAAATTTTAAAATGAATTAAAACACAAGTCGACTCTGGAACTGCAGGGTTTTCCTTTGGTCTTCCCTTTACTAAGAGGGAAGCAAGTCTAAACACTTAGGTTTCAAAATATGCCATAAATTTAAAAAAAGGAAAAAAAAAATCTGGACATTCTGCCTGGAAATTGTTTCATCTTCCTTTCTAACGTAACGCTTCCTTACCATGTTACTTTGCTGCGCGCCAAGACATGACGCTTTCCTATTTATAGCACCATCCCTGCAAGAGCCCTTTCGAAATACCAATGAGCATCACGGTGCGGAGAGCAAAGCAGAGCCTGCCTGCGCTCGGCTCCCGGCAGGCCCCGGCGCCGCATTTGCAGGCTGAGCACTCTCCTCCTAGACGGTCAGACAAAAAAAAAATCTCACAGTTGAAAACCATGCATGTGTTGCTTCAAAAGTGATTTTCCTAATGAGTCGTTACTTTTTTCTTTTTTTTTTTTCTTTTTTTTTTTTTTTTAAAGGAAGCAAGCAAAATAACTGGATGCCCAAGGAAGCTCCCGGCACAGCATACAGTGGATTTTCAGGCTAGATCTACGCAGATTTCTGAGCTTTTAATAAAAAAAAGCTTGACTTTAGCTGCAGGCAGAATGAGCAAGCTTTGTTTGCAATGCACCGTACCTGATCACTAGGAAACCAAGGAATCGGGAGGAATCGGCTCACGCGGCGTGCAAAGCATCGACTCCTTGCCGGGACGGCAGAGCCCTCTCCTCCAGTCCCCAGTGCACAGGGGGAAGCTGAGAAATGCCATGGCAATGAGGAAGAAAGTGAAGAAGTTGCGTAGCAGCTATATTGTTCTGACAGCCGAGTTGGGCAAAAGATATTAAAAGTTTAGGGGCAGGGGAATTAACCCGGGAGCTACTTTGCTCTCCACGAGGCAGGTCTTTGGAGAACGTCAAACACTTTGCCTGGGAGATGTGAGCCGGGCTAAGTCGGCCCGCGCCGGCTGCAGGTACAGGCCGAAACTCACAGCGATCACCAACTCAAAAGCAGAAAGTTTCCAAGAAAGCAGCAGAGATCAAATTATAAAACTAGCCAAGATGCAAAACCCAAAGTCACAATTCCTAAGGTATTTGCCAGACAAGGGCACTAGCTAGAATACAGGCTATAATGGCACCGGCTCGGTTTCTAGGCTTTTTAGGCAATAAAAAGATCTTATACGGACCTCTGAATTCAAAGGACAGGTGATAATATCAAGCTAAACTTTGATGTGAGAAATAACGCAGACTCTCATATACCACAGGGCTTAAAGTCAGGCTCATCGATGACTCTCTGTATTTACTTTGGGCAATCCACTTGCATTGCAGTAAATCCTCCCCAAATAGAAACCCAATACAAGGGAGTTACTCGACATAAATAAGTATTTTGTAGATATACCAGTAAGCAAATGATTGTTGCTATTACATTTGACACCAAAAGATGCATCTGCATACAACTAGAGCATTTTAGTCTATAAAGTAACTGATAAAAGTGTAGGGGAGCATTAATCTTTAGTTAAGACGGCTCAAGCGCCTTATTAGAGAAGTAAGGATCTCATTTTATGTCAACYTAAATACAGATTCATAGAAAAATGTTAACTGATGTTTTATGTGTTTAAAAAAGAAAAAAAAAAGAAAAAGCCTGCAGGTAACCTCATTTTTTATGTTCAGTTTGGGCTGAAATCTACTGTTTTTTTGTTTTCACCACGACATGCAGCTGTTCCCGGCGGTTTCAGAAAAGGCCCGTGTGCCAAGCCAGCCCCGCACCCCCGGAGTCGGAGTCAGCACCGGCTCGCCGCCTGCGAGCGCCGGAGTGCACGCGCCRAATGCCAATGCCGACGGACAGCGCATCCGGGAATCAAAGCGAGGGAGCCCAAAAGGCGCGCGCACAGACTGCGGGCAGCAGCCGTGCTTTCCAAAGGAACAAACTCTCTTTCTTGCAGTCACTGAACTGGCTATAGAAAAGCCAAAGCACGGCCCCAATAACCTGGTACCCACGGTGCAGCTGGTTGTGTTGCAGGCAGCAGGATTTGGACGCAGGGCTTAGCATGTCTGCACTGTTTGCTGATTCCCCCCCGGTTTGCAAGAATACCGAGTGCTTGACTCATTCAAAACTTACCAGGGAAAAATATTCAATTTTCCATGTAAAGCAGATAAAGGGAGGAGTGGGAAATGCTCAGAGGTGGCTTTGGAAATTATGGATCTATCAGCCTTACGAGTTGTTTCAAATCAGAATTAACAACGGCGTTCTGAAACACCTAGAGAAGCACATTTTATCCAAACCAAACTAACACGGCTTCAGTCGTAGAAAAGCTTGGCCTCTTCAGTGTGTTCATTTTATTTGTCTGGATAAAGAAAACGTAGCTCTTGTTTGAACTTCCAAAAGCTATCTTGGAGGGACCTGGAGAGGACAGCATCTTGGAGGGACTTTATCCTGAAAACTTGGAAGATTGGCTTGGAAGGGACCTTAAAAAGTCATCTAGTCTAACTTAAAGATAAAAAGAGGGAGATATTTGTAGAGAAAATTTAGTCTAGAAAGACTAGGCTTCCTCATCATCACCGGGGAAAACGATTCCTCTGGGAACAATTCATGGCAAAGACCTAACATAGGAGATCTAAATGGTCCTTGAGTCTATCTCCTTTACTTATTCGTCATTAAGTCCCTCCCTCCTCCCAATTAATATTAAATTTCCACCCCTAAAAAGATGAATCAGCCTTCTTTGCTGGAAGCAAAGATGGGCTAAACCACATCTCCAGGAAAGAGTGGCCAGGGAAGAGCTCCACATGATGGACGGCACCAAACTATGCAAGTTGAGCAAGACCAGAGAAGACCGCAGAGTCCCAAGGACCACAAAAAAGCCGGACAATTAAGCTGCTCGATACTGGAACAGACTTACCTTGACAAGTGCAAGGTAGCGCAGACTAGAAGGAATAAAAATACAACTGCAGCCTGGGTTGTGCTGTAGACAACTCAATGACAGCAACACAGAGTTGGGATTAAGCCAACAGAACACTGCAAAAGTGTGACAGAAAACAATACTTCAAGGTATATCTCGTAACCATCCACACACGTTTCATTTACACACGCAAGCAGTCAGCCGGTCCTGGTCCCAGAAGGCTTCACACCAACACGTTAGAACCCAGTAGTTCACATCACARAGCAATCCACGGTTTCTAAGAGATTCTCCTTAAGCCATAGCACCGTTACATAACAAGTTTTAGTCAGTGTAAAAGCCTTGGAAGAGCTGTCATGATGTGACATAATATGCAAGCGAGTTCTTGCATATTATTCCTCTCTCCTGTACGATCGCTAGCAAAAAATCCCCAGCACCCTGTTGCTGTGCTGCATGATTAGTAGACCTGGGTGCTGCGACTGCTGTACTGCAATTTCTACAGACCGGAGCATCCAGGGTATCTAACTTACCAAGATTAATTCATATGCACACTTGGATTTATTCCTTAAAGAGGGAAACATTTGTATTCTTCGGAAATAATGCAGCTGGCTTAGGCTACCAGAGGGCTCCTTGCTAGCACTGAGCTGTTAGGTCTCCAACACGGCATTAAGCTTCCCATCCCATAGGTTTCCCTGCCAATACATGACAGCTTTCAGTGCATTTTCAAGGGGGAGGCTCACTCAAAATAACGTAGCAAGCCAGACTGGAAAACAATCCTGATTCCCGCACTCTTCCTCYCATTTCCGTAGACGCAAGATGACATGCTCTTCCCCCTCCGATTACCTTCTGCGGGTCCCACACGCTTAACCCGCATTCGCTTAGCTCACGGGAAGAGGAAACTGAATTTTCTATTTTCAGGTTAACATTCCACACTGGCTTTTTCAACCTAAAAAAATCTCTACAGAATAAAACTCTAGATCAGCTTTCTTCCTAGACTTTAGATAGATAGATAGATAGACAGACAGATACACACACACACAGCCCTATATATATATCTCCATTCTAAATAGCTAAACAAAATATTTACAAGGCACAAATACACACAACTATGTTTTTCAAAAGCAGATACCTAAAAATGCCCGTCCTTATCTTATTTCCTCTTCCTCCAATGSTGCCAGTGTCTCAGCTTGCACGGATTTTAACCAAATTCTGTGCTAGAGCTTCTGCTGACTGGTTACGAGGACAGAAAACACCTCTCGTTCTCYAAACATCAAAACAGGCTTTCGAGGTTTTTGTAAGGCAAGTTTTAAAGCTGTTTTTCTGTTAATTATCCTAACACTGTTTTTTAAAAAAATATTTGCAACAAATTTGATGATTTCCCTGTGATTCTAAAAACTACATGGATTTAACGCCTTTTAAATTATACCAGAGTGGCCAAGACGTTGACCTTGATTCAATATTAACCCAAATGAGACCTGCCTCCCCTTGGGGCGGAGGGGGAACAGTAATACTCTGTGGCCTTTCTAAATGAGAGTAGATAGGATTATTATATTATTCTGCAGTTTTCCTCTACGGAAACATGATTAAAAGCTTGCAGGATAAGGACAGATGGTAGGAAGAGCCAGTCACACCTTGCAACACATGCACGGCAAACTCCCTAAGCCAGGGGACCCGCAATGACGCCGCATGAATTTTCAGAAAACCTAGGAAACTTTGGTTTTTATAGAAACGTTCCAGATTTATGTAATTTTTTCCTGATGTCAAGCAGCAGCAAGGAGCCTCAGCTGAGCTGAGCTTTGATGTTTTGGGTCAATGAAATCACAGCAATATTCCAGATGCCAAACAAAAATAGCTGCACCTTATTGGGATTATGCTTACCATGCTGTTTCCCCACCAGATTAAAAAGAAAAAGTATCATTAATACATTTAACACCGCTTACTGAGCAGCGGATTCAAGTGACAAGACATTTCTTGCAATAGAGCAAGTCTCTCCAGTTGCAACCACTAATCATAGGGGTTTTTAATTAAAGCACAGTTGTGCAAGAGCAYCAGTTTGATATCTGCTACGAAGAGCGCTATCTTCCACACTTCGGTATGCAGCACTGTATTGCTTGGAAATATTTTCCTTTAATTATATATCAAGCATTTGTTATGCACTGACACTACGCTTATTATGCAATGCAAAACTTTTCACGCTGTACACTACCAACTACCTACAAGTGGGAGACAAACGAAGTGTACGTGCTGGAAAACCTATAGCAAAGAACTATTTTAAGAGACATTTTCAGATGCTGTTACCTTACCTATTTGTAGGCTTCTACTATTAGTCTTTCACAATAGAGTGGATGGAAAAAAACTAAATAAAAAACAGTTTTGACCACACCATTCATAAATATTATCTATCCTATTTCTTGCAGAAGGTAAACTGCCAAGCAATTACCTCAAGCAAAGCAGTGCAAGAGTAGTTCCATCTGAAATCACAGAAAAAAGGGTGTTACGAGATTTTGCTTGTTTGTTTCTACCATTGCTCTAAATTTTGCTCTTACCTGCTCTGCAGAACCTTGTTATCTTGCTTTTGATACTAAAAGAACGAGCAGAGTTTGATGGGAAGGTCTCACTGGACTTCTCTCTGCACCTTAAAATATTTATTTTATGCTGATTTTGTGACATACAATAAAGATGGAGAATGAGATAAAAATAAAACACTGAACTTTGGGGGCTAACGAAACCGCCCTGGACTCATAAATGAAAATTGCTGATGCTGTTTTCGATATGCTTTTGTGATTCTGCCAGTTTCTCTGCTTTATTTGGGCATTTCTTTTGCCTGCTACTATTTTATCATTGGGTTTTAAGTTTCAAATAGCTCTTGCCGGAGGACAAGCTTTTGCCACAAAGGACGGGGCATAACATTATGAATACTGATTGAAATGTTGGTTTAAAAAACATCTGTTTTTCCCCCTTCTAAATACCATTAATGTCCTCTCTCTTCTTATTCCACATTTCATTTTTCTTGCTGCGGCAGAGAGCTCCCTTTGGGGGTTTCCGCAGCCGCCCTCATCGCTCAAAACGTTCTCCTAAGATCAGCCTTAGAGAAGGGCACATCATGAGAGATCAGCCAAACCAGGCTTACCTTACTGCGGGTTATACCGAGGGAGACTTTTATCTATGAAACATTATATCGTGCAAAAACCACCTCCTTCCCTTTCTGGATGAATGCAGGGAGAAACAGGGCCTTGATACAAGCCGGCTCTCCTACCACGTACACAGCGGGTTTTCATTAAAACCCTGTGCTGAAACCTTCCCTCGGCTGAAACAACACGGGTGCGAGAGTAACAACTCCATGCGGATGTCGGGATTCTCCCTGCGGATGCGTGTGCTGCTTTCCCCCGCGGAGATTTGTGCAGACATTGTCAGCTATCAGAAATACTTTGGCTTTTGCTCCATCAGACCTCGCGCGCAGGTTGCTCCAGGGGAAGAGCAACGCGGGACAGCATATCGCATGAAAAGCGGGACAGCTACACGGCAATTCCCAAGACGAAACTCAGCGTTTACTTTTATATTAGCCAAAAATATCTTAAATGTGTCACAGAAGGTAAAGAAAAACGGTGCCTCCATCGGCGAGCGTGCAATCCCACCCTTGGGGCACGAGATGCTTTTTCTTGCGACACCGCAAGAACATCTATTTGACTAGCACAGACTCCGTAAACGGCTCTACTGCAAATCCTCTACGTTAATAAAATTGCTTCAACCGTTGGCCTGGCTTATCGAATAGACAGGCTTTTACCTACTGCAGCACCTAAATAACCAAGGCGCTCTCCTCCAAATTCAAGGCCAAAGTCCAAACCAAGACGTCTACATCAGGCATCTCTCCTGCAAACCAGCTCGGAGGCCGGGGCACTCGCGGCACCGTTAGGAGCAATATTACTCCTCTATAACATTTCTTCCATAAACGCGTGGTTCCCCCAACGCATCCCTAACGGCCAAAATTTCACCATGCAAAAATGGAAATCTCCACTAATCCCGTGGATCAAAAAGAGGCTTAAAGCTTCAGGGATTTGGTTATTTTGAGAAGGATTTCCTTACAGGACTGTATATACGTTAGACCTGCTCAGTGATGGCTTTCTTTAATGGCATTTTGAAACTTCTGACACTAAGTTTGCTCTTTAAAATGGCAATATGCAGCACTTGAAGTCTGATGTCTTCCTATAAATTATCTAATTTGAATATGGACAAAAAAGATGAAGAAAAATCTGTAATTTTTTAAGTGTGTAAATACAGATACCACTTTTAAGGTAAAGCTGGTGTTATTTTTCAAATAAGAGCTTGTAGTAGAAGTTCTTTGGGGGAAAAGTATCCCATCCTGTCCAGCTTGTACAACCCCCCAAGTGATCACTTACAGGGGAAGAAGTGGGGAGCATCACTCAAGGTCTCTGAAAATAGCAACTATGATTTCAGAGCTGATAATGGTAAACTTTGATTTTGCAAAAGTTTCCTGAACAGAAGGAGAGGGAGTAAAATACTACTAACTTTCCAGCTTTTATTCTTTTAGCATTTTGGGGTTCAATACTTTCAGGTATTCCAAGCGCTCCCCAAAACCCACAAGCCCCCGCGTTTCACTTGAAAATGTACACGTCTTGAAGTGGCAACGGTCACAAAATTCAGAGAAGAGCAGGATAATAATATAGGAAATTCATCTATTTAATAGCTTCTTAAATGTTTATTCTGTGAAGAAAACAGTAAGAAATACAAAGCAAAAAAAAAACCTTCAATTTTTTCAAGCTTCTAAAAAAATGATATAAATATGGCCTAGAATCTATAAGCACCCATTTATTGTACTTTTATTCACGTGGTCAAGGATTATCCTAGTTTTCTGCCTCACCCAAAACGTTACCACAATAGCACCTCCATGTCTGAAAAGTCCTAATACATACACACGCTTTTCAAAGTCCTCTCTAACCATTACATCCTGCAGGACTTCCTTTTTCACAGAAGTGTTTAATTTTTACAAGCCAAACAACCTGCTCAATGAAAAGGCACTCCCTCAGGAAAACATTTGCACAAACTATTAAATTAAATATTTATTTATTTATTTATTTCTATATGCATATATAATGTCTGCCCCAATTATTTAACAACCAGTTTAGTTTCTTTTACAACAGGCAGGGCATCCTCCAGTATTTGGAGAGAGCACATTCCTATACATTTCCGTTATTTTGCTGCTAGAGAAATATCGGATTTCTGAAACAAATGAAGATATTTCGAAAACCACTCATACCATTAATACCAATATTGCATTTATATGTGTTCCACAAGCATAGAAATCAATGAATAAAAACAACTGCGGGCCACAAAAGCATGTTTAAAAATGTACGCTATTCTAATTCAGCAGCATTAAAATGCGAGTGTGGGAAAAAACTACAATTTTGAGTCTATGGTCTGCTTCTTTCATAACTTCAGAAACCAAAGAGGTGTTTTACTACTACTACTACTATTAAAAAGGTGACGTGGAGCACTTGCTTTGCAAGTAAGGGAAGGAAGGCGCTCCCTTAAAAAAGGGATACGTATTTAATCCTCATTCGCAGGAGTCGCACCGACTTTTGGGCGATACCCGGAATTACGGGGGCACTGTGGCCGGCTGCTCCGCGGCCGCGCGGGACGCCGGTCCCGGCGGGCAGCGCTCCAGCCCTGCACGCAGCGGAGGGTCGACGCCTTTCGGCGGCAGCGAGACCTCCGGCATCTGCTGCTTAATTCTGGCGCTTGCGAGCGACAGTTTCGGAGGGCAGCCGGGAGGCTGCGAGGTGCGGAAAGCAGGAATCTGCCGCGGAGCAATTCGCATGCAGAGTCGATAATTAAAAAAATGCAAAGTGGCGACTGAAGGAGCAACAGAGAGGAAAAAAGCAAACGCCGCATCTGTTGCGAACGCAGAAAATACACAGCTCCGCCTTGCAAACCGGGTTCGGCTTCCTAATCCCTTGCCTGCATGTTTTGTGTTGCCTCTTTTTTCCTAAACTCGGGCTCTGCGAAGGATGCCCCTGCAAGATTGAGAGAAGCAGTAAACGTTTCGGGACGTAAAAAAGAGGGAAATGATTTGTCTGCTGTTTTCCTGAGCGCAGAAACAGCTTCTCTTCCTGCTATGGGGAAGAAAAGGGAATGAGTTGGGGAACGAGGAGAACGGGAGCCGCAGCCGGCTGGGTACGAATCCCACCTGCGTAACCCACCGCGAGAGCCACGCAGTGACTGACGCTGCACGCAACGAGCACAACTAGCCAGGGCGCCGACGGGCGTCCAGCGTATAAACACGAAATAACACAAGGTTCAAGACAACTTGCAGCAACCTCTAACTTCAAAATTCTGCCGCAACTTTGAAAGTAAGGCTCTTTCCCCCAAACTGAGTCTGTTGATTTGCCTAACCAGACAAATAAACAAACCTGAAATGCATTTATAAACCACAAGGTTTAGTCCCAATAGGCAAATAGAGAAAAACTACCTTTTTCCCATACACACACACACACACAAAAAAGATGAGGAAGGAGAGAGTCCCTTTCCCCACATAAGTTATTCATCCTTCCTCATATTCATAACCAGCTGCAAAACCGAAATTGTGCCCAGCACTATCGTTGTACTCTGGAGATTTCCTAAGAACAACACGAAATATTGTCATCCTCTGTGGTTTTATCAAAATATTTTTGCCTACATGTTACACTACAAGGTTAACTGCTCCTGCCACAACTCTTCTGCTCGGGGAATGCGCATGCCCAAAGCAACCCCAAAACGCCAATCTACTGCACAGTTAAATTGCAGGAATACTGTGCAAATACCAACATCCTTGACAGCGCATCAAAACTTCTCCCATACTTACGTGACAGAAGGCGCACGTGCTGCAAGCTGCTGATGAAAGATATCGAAAAGATTTTGGGGTCTGAAATTCAGGTTTCCTCTTAAATCGCCACCAACTTCAGGGCTAAGTTACTCACATGCCTGCAGGTTTTGGTGGAAGAAGGGCAAAAATACGAGGAAAGGCTTTGGGACCAGCAGCTAAAGTTGCTAGCTTGCCATGAGTACCTCAGCAGAATCCATTCCCCACTTTGGGCCAAAAGCAACACTGCACGTTTATTTTATTTACGGCAAGTCAGTTCACCTTAGGCATGTTTGACATGGCCATCACTCAACATCGAATGCCCTTTTCTGCATCAGCTCCCCTCCCCTCCTTCAGGCTTCCAGTAAAATTAGACTTCGCATTTAAGCTTCCAGGAAAATAATTACAGTTGGCAGATATTTTTCAACACTGACTCTGAAGCCAAAAAAACAAAGAACAACAAAACAAAATCACATCAAGCATTACTCAACTTTTCTCAGAAACAACTTGTTCCGTAGATCAACTTTTTTCACTGACGGCCGTTTTTACTCCACCGTTCTTCTCCTTGCTCTGTGAACTTCACAGTCCTTCAAAACAAAAAAACCCAATGACAGAGAAAAAAAACCCTGCTCATAAAGAATGGATATTTAAAAAAATTTTTTTTGACTCAGTCTCCTGGCCAGGAAAAGGACACCTGGGGCAGCAAAAGGATATATTGAAATCGCCTCCAGCCTACTCAGATGATCTTCTCAGCAGCTGATGACAAGGAGGAGGAAAGAAATTTGCTCAGTATCTGCACAAAGTAGGATACGCTTATTTAAATCCCAGCAATGTAAATCCCCAGTGAGGCAATCCTAATCTCCTCCTGCATTTCTGCTGGTAGTTATTTTATTAAAGAACGATTCCTTATAATCAGTTGCTAACCATTAAATCATGTTGATCTTCATGTAAACAGAGCTTTCGCTTGCTAAAAACAGAACTTCTTTCTGCAAAGCCAGAGGATACTCTGTGACTAATGCATAATTTCATAGCTTCCCATACAGTTATTGCAATCCCCGATGGTTTGTGTCTTTTTGTTAGAAAATGCTTATTTATGATATATTATTCCGAAACATGTCAAACTGCAGTCAGATACAACACTTCACCCTAATTCCTTCCATATTGCCTCTAAAATAAACCCTAGTATCTACCACTGGGCGGATCTTTAGCAAATCTTCCACATAGGACCATAGCTGTGCTCAAAGACAGAACGGATGCGTATCGAGTGGTTTTGGTTCAAAGCCTTTTGGTTCAAAAGGCTCCTTTTCTAGCACATCTGGGGAACAAAACGAGGGAAAAAATGGGATTGAAGGAAAAAGCAGCAGCTTTCACATGCAGAAGTACAACACAGAGGAGCTGGGTCCTTCATTTATTTTTAAGAAGCCTCCATCACAATCATCACTTTCTTTTGCATGCAGATGACAGCAACGAATSCCTTAGATAATTTAGTCCATATATACTGCACTAGCATTGCCTAAAGCACTTTTATTCTGCTTTGCACTGACAAACCGCCGCTCCAAGCTGCCTAAAAGCCCAAGTTACTCGATCGCTATAAGCAGACACGAAGGACGCCGCGTTTCTTCGGTGGCTCTGAAACCCGTGCCAGACGTCTTCTCCCCGACACGTGCATGGGAATGTGATGCATCCTCATGGAGACGAGTCACCACTGCAACAACAGCACACGCTCTCAGCAAATGCTGGGGGGTTCATGTTCAACATTGGCCAGTTCCTTTTTTGGAGTATCCAGCCAAGGCYGGGCAAACACTCCTCCCACGGAAATCAAAGAGCGATTTTATTCATCAGTGAGACACGTCTGTAAGTGTTTAAATATTGATGGCAGCCGCTACTCATCTGCTCATGCTGCTCCCTCCCAAGGTTGCCACGCATGAGAAATTCAAACGGGGAGCCACTAAGAGGGCGGCGGTAGGTGACACTAAGAAACACCACCAAAAAAGGTTTCCGAAAACTCAAACCACGAGAGCGATGCTCCGACGCGGCTGCAACAACTTCACACGTCTGAAGCCCACCCTAGGCCAAGCGCTGCCCAACGACACGCAAGGTCTCGGCAGCAACATCTCTAAAAGGCCGACTAACAGCTTTAAAAGAAAAGGTGAGAGCTAAGGGCAGGCCCACCTTCGGTATGCAAGGCGGACGCTCGTCACGGGCTGTGCGCAGTCCGTCCCACTCAAAGCCCTTAGAGATCCCTCCATGCTTTCTTCAGCACAGTAACCATTTCTGGCCACTTCAGCTTGCACAGAAACCAGCSACTGGAACAAGCCATGCAAGAGGCRCCATAAGGCAGGACTCAGAATCACAGGCACTGTTAGGCATCACTAACAAATGATATGCAAAAGAGTGTCTGCCATGTAAACATATATATACATATATGTATATGCGTGTGCATGTGTGGGTATAYATATATAAAATGCATATATATACACACACATATACATATATATTCTTACAGGTTTGAATATCTTCTGCATTTTTCCTTGCACTTCCGCATTAATAAAAAGATACCCTACTTAACCTAGAAAGCATGCACTTATAAAAAAAAGAAAAAAAAGCAAATGTGAACATGTTGGAAAGACACAGCAGCACAGAACAGAAGCTGCATAGAGTAACCATGCCCGAGACCCACAGCTAGCTCAGCCAGGCATCCAGCAAAGGCAGGACCCCAAAGCTGCAAATCCTACCTACATTCTTGGCATACAAACGAAGGCAGACCTCAGCCAGGTCGAGTCCTARTTAAAGCTTAGGAGGCGACAAGGCGACACTGAAGCATCCCGTTTAGTCAGAGTTTGCAGTACTATCATTCATCTTAAATAACAGYGGCATTTCAACTGGCTGTGTATTATGAAGCCTTTATGCTTAAAGCGCCACTGGCTCATCATTTCCATTACTTTATGTTGTCCTCAACCGAGGGAGGAATCTGAGMGGTGGAGAACAGAAGAATACAGTGCTACTTTACTCTAAAAGCTAAGTTGGGAGCAAAAGTATTCTGATTTTTGCAGCGCATAGGGTGGGGCRGCAGGAAACTTGAGGAAAAATGTTATTTGCAGACTTCAGGGGAAAAGAAAAAGTGCAATCTTAAAACAGAGATAACTTTCCTGCTTAAATTAAAAATAGGAAAGCTTTTAAGAAAATCTAAAACTAAGTTTGTTGCAAAAACAAATCGTTAAGCGTATAAACACGAAGATTAGTTCTCACACTAGCAAGCACTCATATGTCACAGTCACTACGCAACAGCGTACAAGGAGCAAGGGCACTCTCGTAGGGCTTGAGAATTACTACTTAAAATGGACAGTCTGTCCCTTACAGATGAAAATTGGTCATTCCTCTGGAGACCGCAAACGCACAAGCATCCCCTTAGCATGAAGGCTGCACCTTCCCAGCACCCTGTTCTTATCCGCACGGCAGAAATAGACCCCTGCATCTTTTTTTTTTTTTTTTTTAATTTGACAGCAGCCTTTCATTATATTCCTCTGCTTTCCAGAACTGCTGTAATCCAGTAAGTGCAGCTGGGGACCTVCAGGAACACATAAACAGGGAAAATTCCCTCACTCAAGGAAGCTCTCCAGCTTCCCAGCCCTCCAAACTGCTCTACACGGAGATGTCCCCACACCCTCGGGAGTCTTGCTGCCTTTTGAGAAGGTCCAGCAATGCCACGCGAGTCCATCACATCGGACTAAAGGTCCGAYTCACCCAATATTCGGTGCCTGACAGTAGCCAAAAGCGGACACCTAGGAAAGGGTGCAAGAGTAGAGCACGAAYGCAGTGAAATCGCCCTATAACACACGCTCAGGCCCCAACCCAAGGACAGGGACAACACTTTGCTCCTCAATTCAAGGCGCAATTGAAGTTGAATTAGACAACGAAACGCAGCAAGTCAGTGTGGATCCATCAACACGGCCCAGGACCGACTATGAGGCTATCCGGTCGGTGTATCACCGTTTCTCTTTTCCCCATTCATGCTTAGTTGACGTCTTCGACTTTGSGGGCTTTTTCCAACCCAGCCTTGTTGCTGAGGGTCACGGCAATGCCTCGCGTAACGACGTCCAGTCTCACGTCGAGTCTCCTTTCCTCAGTGTAATACAATTAGTAACAAAGAGGGGAGATTTGAAAAAAACAAAATGAATAAGGAAATAGCGAGAGTGCTGACATACAATACACAAAATAAAGAAACCATTCTGACTTAAAAGCAAAAAAAATCTTCCTTGGTCAATCTTTTTTAAGCTTAAACTTCTAGTACTTGATATATTTAGAAACTTTTTAAAACAAAGAAGAGAGACCCAAGATGTAACTTCATGTTGACTAGTACTTTGTGTATACACTACACACATGAACTTCCCCACACAAAAACAGCTCTCAAGCCCTTAGCTTGCCATCCAGGAGCTGTGGCCCTACCGCAGCAGGCCCAGGGCCGTACCTGCATCACATCTGCTGGCCTACAGGAGAGCTCCTGCTCTCCGGTGACCTGCCAGGACCAGGAGAAGCTACTGTAGTCATGAGACTTATTCCGGCGATCGCTGTTTGCAGGGTCAGCCCCGGCCCCTTCTTTCCCAGTAGTCTCCAAATGCCCTGATCAAACCTGTAATTTCTTGCACAGCGTGGCCCACCCAGGGCCAACGAGCAAAGGCTCATCCGCAAAACTTCTTCCCCGTCCTTAATTCCCACCACGAGAACGTACGCCTGACAAGCGTACTGSAAGAGTTACAGTCTTTTGGGCTGATCTTTAATGTTGAAGAGTTGCAGGAAAAAAACCCAAATGCAGACCAAATCCTTTCCTTCCTGGCCCACAGCTGAGGACACTGCTCAGCATGAGTCAATGGGCAAACCTCTTGGCTGAATCGAGCCCAGCTACATCTCACCCATTAAAAGAGGATGGTGCACAGCCAAGCACAGTCTCATCTGTGCCTGTCGCAATGATCTGGGGTGTCACTGACGCGAGGAGGTGACTGGCCCAAGACCCAACTTAAGATGTGGCACCACCCTTCGTTGCAACCCTCTGATTGAGGACAGGCTCACATCTAGCATTTCCACCTCTAAAAACAACACTAAGACAGTTTTTCAGCCTTATTTTTTTTCAAGCATCTGTGATTATGGCTTTTAATGTTGACGCAAAGCCACCAGAAGCATTTCTTCTAAAACTTCTGGCAGTGTTAAAAACCACTGTCTCTAAACACACAAAAGCTAAATCTTAGACTTACTAAGCTCAGTAATAAAGTTCTCAGCCACCAAGTTTTGGCCCCGGGGTAGTGAATGCAAGCGTGCAAACAGGCTAAACCTAATCTGCATTGGTATTTACATAATTCAGCTATATGTAAGCAAATTAACATATCCATAATATTTGATTGTACTTCTGTCTTCCGTGACCAATGAGTCAGAATTGCTTGTTTATAGTTATTAGCAACAAAAACCTGCTATCAACCAGCACTGTCTTCACCCGGCAATAACAGGGAGAGGACAGCTATAAAAGCCACCAGGAAATAACAGTGGCCACCCCAAGCCCAGGACGGCATTGGCAGCACTAATACGCACCATGCTGTAACTACAAAAGCGCGGGAATTAGTCAGTGAAAAGTCTGGGTTTGTGTTCAAGGGAAGACAACAATAATAGAAAATATTCTTCTTCATAACCATGGACTTAAAAATAGCATTTGAAAAGCAAATCTGTTATAAGAACGGAATTAAGGTTCAACTTGGTGAAGAGATTTAGCAAAATAATCCAGATTTCACTCTAAAAAAAGATTGCAAAGCTGAGAGAAGCAATCTGACTGTTTTTATTTGTCTGATAACCTCGAGGCACAAAACAAGATCGTAGTCCTACCATGCTACATGCTGTAAAGATAGGGTCTCAGCACCAAGGGGGCTATACTCCTAACTTTCCAAGGCCAGTGAACACAGCACCTTAGACTGCTACAGTTTTCATCAACTTTAAACTTTGTCCTAGAGTATCACTGGTGACTAACCGGTCAARCCTACTAGATTTACTGGCTACCCAGCAGGAAGGTGTGATGAAACAGGTAACCCAGCTCGTAAACTTAAGCATCCCCAGCACCAAGAGGCATACATTACCTTAAGCACAAAAGTAATTCCTGCCTTCTTTTTCCCATCTCCTCTTTGACATTCAAACTGAGATGCAAAACCAGTAGTGCAGCCTGATGACACTGGAAGGTCCCCACRTCTCTCCCAACATGATTTGTCCCCTTGACTCTGCAATCAGCATTCCCACAGACAGCGTGCCTCGGCTCCGCTCACTTTGGTGCCTCATCGATACCAAGCACGACTTTGAGTTTGACTTTAGTGGCACAGAAGCAGCAAGCTGTGAAGCTCACATGCTACTTTTCACACCCAGGATTTTCAAAGCAATGAAAAACATTCCAATACAAAACATACTTCAGGCAAGTTCATGAGATATTACTGGAGTCAACAGAAGGAAAAGTGAAAGAACTTAAAGATTATAGGCAATGAAGAATAAGGCATCAAATGCCTGGAGAAGCACAGAGGTCAAAACTCTACCCATTAAGAGAGACTGTCAATAAAAGCAGGAAAGAGTGATTCATYGAGTAGAACCATCAAAAGGAAAAAAAAAGTCTTTGAGGCCATCTCTGTTCTTACTTGTGGCTTTTACTCCTTCAGATATTCAGAGTCATGGCCAAGATCAAAACCAGAGCTGATCTCGCATGCTCAGAAAATCCAAGGCACATTTTTTGGATCGTTTCCTTGGCATGGTTAATTCACCTGTGATCTTCAGTCCTACCTTCGCCTCCCACAGGGCACAGCATTAAACCTACTTCCAGTTTGCAAGAGACCCTGTCTCAGGAAATGCGTAACATGGACTATGGCCAACAGCCGCCTGCTGTGCACCTCTCCRAAGCACACGCAGAATGGAAAAAAGCCCCCCAAGAGCGTTGCTACTTCTATATTTGGCTTAAGGCTTAAATTCAGGAACACAACAATCATCCTGGTGTTTACCTTCCCCTAAAAAGGAAAGAGCCATCATGATAAGAAAAAGCAAGTGGGCTGTTTACACGCTTCCTAGGATAACAGGAGCTCTTGGGAAAGTGGGGCGGAAGAGAAGAGGGGAGATACTGCCATTAGGATGTCATTCTCCAGTGTGATCCTTACCTTTGACWTTAGTAGGATCATGCATATAACCAAACTAAAGCGCTTGGTTTCAAAATCCCATCTTTAGACTGGCAGTTTTTTGCACCTTTGGATATCTTTTGGGAGGCAGGCAGGAAGGAAAAGCAAGCAATACAACAACGATTTGCCCTACACTACATCATCCAAAAACAGGAGCAAAGGAACTCCTCTTGCACTGCAAGCCAACACAAAACCTCAGAAAAAACAAGCGTCCTTGACTTGTAGCACTTGGTCACCACTTTCAGTGAACTTCACCTTCTTCGCCCCAGTCTCCTCTGGTCCCTTGCTGCTGCCCAGCTACAAACCCTGGAAGGGTTTGGACCATTTTTTCACCCACCAGCAATAGCAGCATGGGCTGATTCTGCCACATTTGACATTCTGCCACATTGCTTGAGCGAGGCCCACGGGATTTGGCCTTTGAGGTTGAAGCAAACTTCCCCAGACTCAATGGGAACTCAGGCCAAAGGCTCAAGTGGGCCTCGAACCTCTACGTGCGAGAGCAGGATCCTTCCTCGCAGCCTGGACGAGGGTCAAAAGCCCGGGGAGCGAGCAGAGATTAATGGCTTGTTTACACTGCTGCAGCTGATGGGTGGGAAGGGAGCTGGGAGGGACCGAGCCAGCAAAGATCGGGTCCACGTCCTTAACTACCRCTTTCGGAGCGGCTGAGTCAGCACTGGGTGGACAGCTATTTACTGCTGACACAGACCTGCAATAAATTACTACCTTTCTGGAGCAACGAGGAAGTTGCAAGGGTGACTGAGTCATCCTCCATCCCGATGCCGTTCCCAGAGCAGAGCCACGTTCCCAGAGCAGAGCCACGTTCCCAGAGCAGAGCCACGTATGTCCCCCTGCTTAGGGCTCTGCCCGAGGCCCCAAAAATAGCTTCTAAGCCAAATCTTGCAGTCATCATTCACGGCTGAAACATTTTATTTACTCCCAGTGAGAATTCCTCTATGTTTCTGACAGTGCTAAGAGTAGCTGGTGCTTAACTTATTTGCTTAACAAAGGCGTCTATTTAACTACAAGAGTTACACCAAGTGTGCCTGTTTTCTGACCTACACAGAAGCTAATAATCTGCATTTTATGGAACTGCTTTGCATAGACAACCCACCTGAACGGACAACGACATGCTGTACGAAAATTAATAATTGAAAAGCAGTCGTCAGCACTGTTATTTGTGTTACAAGCAACTCGCAAACCTCAATAAATTGCAGTATTAGGTTTCTAATGACCTTCTGGAAAGCCGTTCACCTCAACAGCTTTTGTAAGGCAGAGCTCTCAGATCCCCAAGCAATTGTACGGGAAGCAAGYGATAGCTACCCATGTTCTGCAGAGAAGCCCAGGCAACGAAGACGTCAGCCTGATCCCTGGACCATTGGCTAAACAAGCAATTTCATCTTCACGAACCGCCACAGAGGAGGACAAACACTGCAACCCTCTCTCCAGCCAGGCACGTGAGCCAGCCTCTACCCCCAATTTCTGCCCTAGTGTCAAAATAATCCCACTTCACCCAGTTCCCACACATCTACTGAGAGGCTCCAGCTCATTTTCACTCAATCTGCTGGCTTTCAAACCACCCATCTCCCTGGTAGCACCCAAGCATTTCCTGAGGATGGGAAAAAAGGCTCGGAGACTAGCACAAAAATGTAAAAAACAAACAAAAAATACATTATGAAGCCCAGAGTTTTCAAAGGTCGCAGGGAAATTAGGTCCCCCAAATCCCATTGCACCTCGATCACGATTCAAGTGCATAATTTCCAATTATCTCGATAAAAATCCCCAAATAAATGCACAGCTAAACGCRGCTGAGCACTGATTCTTCTTGTAAACGTTGTTTCTAAGCCTAAGGCCACTTATTCCTTTTTTTGCCTCYCCCCACAAGGGAACACGCTCACTCTTGCCAATACGTCAAATCCATGGAACGCTATAGTTAGAGAAAAATCCGCCTCGGAGTCAGCTCCTGTCGCTGGGGAAGGACAACCAACCAACCAACCTCCAAGCTGCCCATCATCACGATCTGCCCGTTAGTCCTGCGCCACTTGCCGTCCGTCACGCTGATGGTGTCCGTCCGTTTGTCCATCCGTGCTGGGGGTGACAGTCCCTCCTCGCCGCTGACGTCTGTGCCTTGTCTGCGGGATACGGCCAGCTCCAGCTCATGCAGACTGGCTCTTGCCGTTTCCCAAGGCTTTCCTAGCGCATTTCTGTGGATTTGGGGCAGGAATCGGCAGGCAGGGGCTGATTCATCGCGGGGTGAGCACCCGCGGGTGCARTTCTCCCAGCTATTCCCAGCACACCACTTGCACAGCCAAGGAGAACTCCCCCAACCCAATTCGTTTAGTCGCTAATTAGCATCCACCGCTGTAATATGTGAGACAAAAGCAGTGCTCCCCTCCTCCCACCAGCATCGAGACTCTTCAATCTCAAAGACAGACCTCGTCCTACTTGGCCAAGGCAGAAAGGATACAGCTTCATCTGTTATTTTTGTTTAAACACAGCAAAACCTAATGAAATTATCTCGCATGCCTGTTTATTGGGGAGTTTTCCTTGTCATTAGCACTGGCTAGACACTTTTAAATGACAGGCTCCCACACCTCAAGCCTAGGTGGTAATTTAAAAATGTGCATTAGAAGAAAACAAACACTGTGCCTAAGAACTCTGAGTGGGCAAACTAACAGAGATAATCTGAGAAAGCCCTCGGGGCCTTTTCTTTCATGCCCTAATAAAAGAGGTCCCCAATATATTCAGAGAAGTTCCTCCACAACGCGGTAGGAGAAGTTAGCATTACTTCTGTTTTACCGATTGACTCTTACCTCAACCCACTTCCTAGAGGAGATGTCCAAGTACATGATATCCCAAACTTCAACCAGCTATTCCTAGTGGTTTAAAAGACACCTTCCAAACAGAAAGGTGAGCTTTGAYACACCCATTTCCCCAGCCACGACACGTCAGCGCTGGTGGGTCACCTAGGAGCCTCCGAAGTTCACAGAACACGTTGCTGCTACCGTGAGAGAGGCCAGAAGAGTAATTTGTTCCTTCCTCTAGGTCTTCCTGCTAAAACGACCTCCCTGCCCGACATCCGAAATTGCACAGGCTCCACAGATCTGATTAGCCCCCAAATGCACAAGTCTCTTTGCCAAACATGCGTAATCACATTAAGCTTGTCTTGCTTCTGTTACGAGAAACCAGGAGAGAGATAAGATACAAATTCTCAGAATAAGAGTCTAAAAGGTAAGTCCCTCCCCTTCGCCCCATAAAAAGCTTTCTCTGCGTAGATAAAGCCATATATTGGGCGACTTCAGGAAACTTTCCCTTGTTTATTTACAAAAGCGCAAGTTCACCGCGGTCCTTTTACGCTCTGATGTATGACTCGATTCCAGCTGCATATCATTGCATGGGATCAGCTGGGTGAGGCTACAGTATTTATAGATACGGTAAAGGCTAGAATTTTGGTTAGTAACAACATAGTTACGGCCTCAACTCCTAACACACCCTTTTGGGAAAATGCCCACCTGTATATATAGATCCTGCAGCGTTTTTCCTATTAAATATGGATTTCAAGTGCTGCTTGCTTTTTATCCATCAGCTTTGGGAAAAAGCTTAAGTCTATTGCTTTCTGTTAGAGATACAGAATATAAACAACCTGAAGCCACCTTATAATATGAGGAAAGGTCCTGATGTGCCTGTGTTCTTTCAGACATGTTCAGTGGTCTGATTTACCTTTTTTTTAATTAACAGCACCCAAAGTCCTCTCTCAAAAACAGGGCCTCCGTCGCATTAAGCACATAACACAGACCGAGAGCGAGCCTTTGCAAATAACTCAAAATGCAAACAGATAAAGTAGACGGTGCACACCAAAAGAGACAGAAAGAATGGTTTTCCCTGGTTCAAATAACAGGTTAAGAGCTCAAATGGCTTCAAAACCCATTTCTCCAAACTTCTCACGCAGAGTCCCGCCTAAAGGCCCTTGCACCAGTATTTCAATTAAGTCGCTCGGTAATAGCATCTCCTTCCAGAATTACCCTCCTCTGAAGCAAGCTACAGCAGCCAGGCATGCAAGGGATGCTGCTGGATTCACGCTCCGTTAGAGAGATCTTACGCATATGCAGGCACCGTCGTTTTGTGTAGCATCATTATGTAAGTGTCTCTATTTTTAAAACAGAGAACGCTTGTCTGGTCACTCTCTACTATTATCCCACCCGTAAAGCAGCAAGCTTAAATTCCACCCGCTTTAATCATAAGGTTATGGGCTCAAGGGTGGGATAACAGTAGAAAGCAACCAAATGAGCATTTTCTGTTTTAAGAATACAAAAGTTCTATCTATTTTAACAAAAAATGGATTTCAGAAGCTGACATAATTATATATATATATATTAAAAAAAAACTTATTAAAAGGTTTGGCTTTTTCCTTTGGAGGGCTTGTTTTAAGACACCAAACATCACTGCTGTAACCACCAGTACCAAAGCCTAACAAAAACAAACTCCATAAGCCAGACGGCCACCAAAACCCACAGATTCCTGGATCACCAATATAAAAGCAATTGCTGCAGTTCAAGCCACAGTCGAAAGATGCTGTCTCCCTGCTACGCGAAGGAAACGTGGAATTTAAAGCACAACTTTTCAACCTGCTCAAGAAGTAGCTYGGGGCGGTATGCTGAAAGCTAAGCAAAAGAACAATCCGGGGACCAAGCCATTGTTTTTGCTGAACGATGTTGCCTTTATCASAGCCCATGCTTCTTCGCCTAAAGCTATTCAAACACAATCTTCCAGTTCTGTTCCCTGCATCCTTCCACATCCCCCCAAATGTTGCACCAGATACCTTAAAAAGATYGCATTTGGCAGCAACTTCAAGCTGCATCGCTGAAGTCACTCCTTGGCATACAGCAAATCTTTTGTACTCCGAGCGGTCTTGAGCCGAGGCTTACTCAAAGCTATGTACAGGAGGGACGTACAGCTGCACAAACCTCATTTCTTCTTGCATTTGAGCATTTTGTGGCATACAGTCACCTAAAGGCAGCAGYCAGAACGGGGTGTACCTAGGAAAGCTGTAAACCTGCAAACGGGGCCAGGAGCATACCTTATTGCAAACACACAGAAGTTATCTTTATACGCATTCCAAGAGCTGTTAACATAGCGCTTTTCTATGTGAAAATACGAAAAGGAAGATATCCTTCCGGCATTCAGATAGAATCACAGGGCCAAGCACTGCAAATGGCAAGCCATAAAACAAGTGAAAGCAAATACTTCCCACGGTGCGCAGTTATGCTGGAAGCGCGCTAACGCAGGACGCCGTGAGCACTATAAAGGTGTTCAAAGCAAAATTAGGCAAATGTAGAGATCGCAGACCGTCAGCAGCTACAGAACGGCCAGCCCAAATATCTCCTACAGCAACAACTGCCGGAAGGGTTTACCGGGAGAAGGATGACCGTAGCTACCAATTYCGCACACTCTTCCTATGCACTGCCTGCTCTCCGAGGGCCCGGCAACGTCAAGGCCTCAACAATATTCCCCAAAGCACCTTTCTGCATTCCGCTCTACCCAAACTGTGCCGCGCACGCCGAGCCACGAGCGCTCAGCACAAAGAGCGGAGCCAGTAACGCGGCGGTAGGTGGGCGCAGACGCCCGAAACCCCCCTGCCCGCGCAGAGCTGAACGCAAACGGCGAGGGAAAAAAACAGAACAACGCGGGCGCACGCGGCACGGAGCGCAGCCCGGGAAGTTTGCGAGGCGGAGGCGCCGCGCCGCCCCGCGCC
>NW_020447198.1:990943-1063122 GCF_003343035.1 Apteryx rowi | reverse complement strand
GGTGCAGAGCATCTCGGCTCCTCACCTCCTTTCCGAGTACCTCCACCTCTCTTTAAAATACCCCCATCTCCCATTAAAATACCCCATTTCCTTTCAAAATACCCCACTTCCTTTCAAAATACCCCATCTCCTTTCAAAGTGCCCCGGGCCGGCGGGTGCGGGCGCTGGCACGCAGGGCCTGGGGCCTGGAGAAGTGCCAGCGCCTCGCGCGCGAGCTGCGGGGAGCCGGGGACACCCCGCGATCCACCCTAACGCTTCCTGCCTGTCTTGTGACGTGCTCCCCGGTTCACCCCGTGGCTCGGAGATGCTTCTTTCTCCCACGTTTTTATAGTAGTCTTGGAAAACCTTAAAAAAACGCCTTCCCGCTAGCCAACCTACCCGTTTCCAACAACTTTTACAAATCAAACACCAGTGATGTCAGCGCCGTGTTTTGGGTTACTTTGCCRAAACYCGTGTGCGCTGGGGCTGGAAAACAYGCTCAAACCCCCCAAGAAGATTTGGGGACAGGAGGGTGGCTCTGTAGCAGAGACTTTTTCTCGCAAGGACTTAGCAGTTTTCTTGCAGATCGTGCCCCAATTTTCATCTAAAGACACTTGTCCTTCATCACTGTAAAAATGTTAAGCCTGGTTGTCAAGTCCTTCCCTATTTTCTCGTGCTCGTCTTACTCGTCTTTGAGAAGAGCCACTGTGTCCTGTGCAGTTATTTTTAGGGGAAGCTGGAAAATGATAAGGGGGGGGACACAAATTTGGGGTACCCGAGGCATTGCAGGAAGGCACGTTCGTGGGGCCCAGCGCTCTGCCCCCGGCTAGCGGAGCCTGCGCTGGGTGTCAGGGCAGCAGAACAGCGTTTTCGGCACAATAACGCGGCTACAGAGGGAGAGTTAAAAGTGTCCRAGCTGGTCTGTGTGCGGAGCGAGCCCTGAAGATACCAGCGTAAATGGGAGTCAAGCGTCCTAAAAAGACAGTTAAAACAGTGTCATAGACACGTCAATTTGGCCTATTTAGGCAGCGGTTATTTTGATTTCATCAGACTGCCGTAGAGAAATCAGGGAGGGGGACCCCACGCACTGTTGCTCACGTTGTGTTGATGTAACAGTGCTTGTAGTGGCATATCTGCCTTTTTTTTCCCCTAGAAGTGAGAATACAGTTTGCATATATGCAATTCAGGGTATACTGCCATATCCAGATCTATCCTACTTGTTACTCATAAAAAGATAAACCATTACTTTAAGCAGATAGTTATTATCTGCTCAATAACTGTATGTTTTCAAGCCTAAAAACTCTTGCAAATGCCTAAGTTRTCTTCCCCCCCCCCMAAAAAAAAAGATACTGCTGGTTTCCTAAGCTTTTAATGAAGCTCTAAGTTTCAGAAGTAAGAGAAATTAGAGCAACTGTGGCTCAGTTCACCAATGCATAGATAAAATCACTACACGTTTTCCCCAATTAACATTAGTTCACAGGGGAAAAAAAACAAAAAAAACCCTAAAACACTACCCAAATTGCTGCCAGGCGCTGTTTAAAGAGTCTGATCCGTAGGTATCGTCTAAACCATGCCTGGGAAACGCGAGCGCAACGACGACAAACTCACTTTCCCCTTTAACAATCCCCAAATACGGGACTGTTTCCTCAGCGTACCGGCATCGCACGGTCTTTGTAAGCGTAATCCCCTGGGCTGGCGGCAGAGTCGCTGCGAGCGGCTTTTGACAGCCGCGATGATTAAGCCGTTCTCCATCCCCAAGGACCGGAGGAGGAGCAGCGTCGGGCTTGTCGGGACGAGAGGCGGCAGAAAGGCGCGGGCTCGGCGGCTTTGGGTTCCTCCCAGGGATTTCGCGTGTGCTGTAAAATTCAAAGGTGTCGCCCACAAAACCGTTTTTACAAGCCGGCAGACTGGTCCAGGTGGATGCCGGGCGGTAAATCGAATGGGCGCGCTGCTGCCCGGGCCGGCGGGCCGCTTGGCCTGTGAACTCCTCTCTACACCTGGCCTTGCCATTAGGCAAGGTAAGACCAAACAGGCAGCTAGTCCTTAGATAAGCCATCCCAGGTTGGGTGCCGGATAAATAAAAATAAAGATCAGGGTGGCTTGAGCAAGGCTGGCGCCCATGCATGGAGACAGGTATTTTGCAAGCTGGGCAGTCGTTTTATGTTATTCTTTTTTAATTTCCACGCCAAGGAAAGGAAGGGAAGAATATTCTTGGTCGTTATGTTGCTGTTACGGCAGGGAGTTTAAGGGCGTTCAAAGCAAGGCAAAGTTACGATTCCCTTAGCACTGTAACGTGGGCCAAAGCGCCGAGCTCTTTCGGCACGGTTGTTGCTATGCACCTTCACGGAAAACATTATACTGAGGAAAAGTTTGCCTCAGAGTTGATATGGGAGCTATTCCTTGGAATTTCACAGCTTGTGTGGATACGCAGTTAACCCCAATTCCATTTCTGATTGTAATTTTTGTGCCTAGGCTACGCTATGGGGCCGTAAGGTAGGATTTGCCTGGCGCAGCGTTAGCATCTCTCAGTTAGAGGTCCGTCGGTTGTCCGCCCTGGCTCCCTTGCCAGTCGGCAGAGACAAATGAGGACCTCCAGAGGCTGATTTATCCGACTGTCTTAGAGGAACATCTTCAGATGTCATGGATGACCTCCCAGAAGCTTCTGCTTTCCGAGGATGACTAGCACCCGCCCGGGCATCGAACTTTTGATGTCTACACCAAGCGAGGCAAATCCCCTGCTCAGGGTGCAATTCCGGGATCTTTATTAAGGCAATCGCTCCGTTGCTGTTTTAGGGAGCTTCCCCCGAAGAAACACATAAAATGTTTTGCTTCTCATGCTTGCCGACTTTGTCGGCATCCCCTTATTCGCCTTCCTCCAGCCCCATCATTTTTGCCGTCATTCAGTGCGGAGAATGTGGAAATCTGACCACTTCGGTGGTAATTGCTGCGAGGAGGGGTGTCCTCAGCTGGGTACCCCCAAAAATTTGTTCGCTCTCCAGGCTGCTGCAAAGTTTCTCTCTTGGAGGAAGAAGAAAAAGAGTTAGTGGAAAGAAGGATGCTGTTGCCAAAAAGACGGGGAGGATATTGCTGGCAGTCTTTTCCAAATGATCTCCGGGGCTTAGAGGCAGGGAGAGGAACTGGAGAAGTGCGTTATCACTGACTTTTCGCCCTGTCTGCTGTGGGGCAGGGAAGTATTAACATCCTTTTAAAAAGAGCCAAATAATGGTATAGCTTGGTAGAAATAACATTTTGCATATGTTATGTTGCAACGTTTGTGGTGTTATAAGAAGTGGCATAAGGGATTTTGCTTTATTCGTGGAGTCATATGTATGCTCTGTACCTGGTTGTGCCCTAACTGATTAGGATAACGAAATGGGGAATTAACAGGCAGGTGTCTGAGACTGCTCTTTAAGAAAATCTACAGCACAGTCATCATGATTAAAAACTGTAAATTACTTAGGAGTTTTACTCTGGATAAATGTAGTTTGGTTTGAGGCCAAATCAGAATTAGCGTTTCCATTAAACTGTGTTAAAATGTCACATGTAGTCTGGTTGATACTTACTCATGTTTAATCAGAATGAAAAAATGGCCTCTCTGTCATTTGGAGCCAGTGTCCAAATGACGGGGACTTTTTTGGATCTAGAAATCCAAATCCAGTGTTCAGCTCAAAAATTGGTACAGCCTGGTGAGAGGCCGTGATGCGGCTCAACGGTGGTTAAAAATGGCATGAAAACATTTTGATGCTCACAAACCTATAAAGGGCAGTACTGAAAAAGTCGTGCTGCATTAAGCTTGTAAAGCCAATTAGATAGCATGGCACAATGATGGCTCAGTGCGGTTCTGCTGCTGGTGGCACCAGAAGTCCATCCAGATGTGAGTCCCCTGTTGCTGAGCATGAAAACAGAACCAACATCTTCGGGATGTTTTCACAAAATTCAGTTATATCCATTTTGAAATCAAGTCTGGAAGTCCAAACCTCTCTGTTTGTGAAGTGGGATGTGTGCTCAGTCTTTTCCCCAGCTTCTTCCTTTCCTGAGCAGCAAGGACAGACTGGTGGAAAGCCAAATTAGGTCCACAGGGAAGGTCCGACTTCTTGCCCAGTCTTGCCTGTCCCTGTTTTGGTCTAAGCTGTATCTGAAGAAGTGCCCGGAAAATCTCCTGGAGTCCCTCGTTCTCATGTGGGATGCCCAATGGACCAAGTCAGATGTCTATCTCCTCCGCCCTAACACAAAAGTCCAAATATGGACCTTTGCGAGGAGGAGAGTCAAGTCTGCATGTGGGTGGACTTGTGTATCACGGTGAACTAACCAAATGGCAAAGAAGATCTTATAACATATGTTTGTCACCAGAGAGCATGGGGAATGGAAAGAAATCTGACCTCAGAGGGTGGAAAAAAGAGAGAGAGACATTTTTCCGACAAATTTTTTTATTTTTCCATCTAACCCTGTGACTCAGTGAACATTACTGTATTGCAGAACTGGCCCAGGATCACTAACGACTTCCTCAAGCTGCTGAGCCACCAAAGGGGCAGGAGTCAGGCCCGTGACTACGTGAAGTTGGGTGTATTAATACCCACGTAGCTGATCAAGATAAGTAAAGATAATGCAGCCTTTCCTCAGCAGGAGGCAAGAGCTGGAAGTCTTGCTGCCAGGAAAAAGAAGGGAAAAGGAAAAGAAGGGAAAGCTGCAACCTTTCAGGTTTTTCCTTATCTTTGGAATGGTGAAAGGAGTGAACTATAATACTGTTTGTCTGATTTCCTGTTTATTGCTAGTTTACTGCTGACTGGTGGAACAGTTTTGTTCCTGGGCTTTTTAACAGGCACCAGATGCTCAGCTCAGCTTCAGAGCCACCTGCCCTCCCGTCCTTCCTTTCAGGAACTAGCTGCCTCCACTCATCTAATTCCATTTAACTGGACTGAAGTGTAATCTACTCTTCCCACACTGTGACCAGAAGGGAGTCTGAACACCACACATAAGCTCCTTAGATATTTATGGGTATAACTGGAGAAGTCCTGGACCAGCTTCACCCTTGCTGTAGCTCCGTGGTGTTGGATGGAGAGAAATCTAGCCTGGTAACTCCAGGACTAAGAGCTGGGGTCCCAGCCTGGCCTCTGCCCTGGCCTTGGTCATGCGTGACATTAACTTCAGTCATTCAGTTTGTCGATCCCCAGCGAAACAGGAATAAATACTTCTTGGCTCCTCACCTGACAGGTGCAAAGTTTGGTCTTGCTGTATTTGAAGAGCACTTTGAAGCTATAAATCCCTGGCATTGTGATTTGTTTCAACATGCATGCCCAACCAGTAAGCCACAGTATAAATGCCAAACTCTCATCTCGGTCACAACGGTATTAAGGATACTGGAAGCGACTCAGAAATGCGACTGGTTCAGAGCACTTAAAAGACACCAGATGCAAGTGAAGCCAACAAAAAAATCTGTGTACCACCAAGCAGCATTACAAAAGGCTCTCGTAACAGTGAATGTGGAATATTATTTCTTTTGTAGGAGAAGTTCTCAATGTCCTGCTCTGGCAAAAAGTTGTATATAAATTATAAAATCTTTTCCAAGCTGTTCTGTAAATACATACACCTTGTGAGCTAAGACATGAGTTGCAGACTGTTACCCAATCTGCCCTGGAGCAGGCCAAGAAAGTAGATCTGCTGCTGAAGGGGAAGGCCGTTTTCCGAGATTTAGGGACTGGAAATGCTTTATTTACAGTCCAAAGAAGGAGTCCATACCCCTAGTGCAGAATGAGTATGAAGTGTGCAGGGTTGGCTCCTCTTTGGTTTTGTGCGACTGTCAAAAGTAAATGAATCATCCCTGGGAGCTAAGGGGTTTCGGGCGTCTTTTGGTCCATTCTCATCCATCACCGGGTGATCCTGCGAGATGGTCTTAGACAAGTCTGTTCTGTTCTCACACACTGAGGACTGACCAGCGAGTTTTTTAAACCTTAGCTCTGAGCTAAGAAAATACATATGAAACATAGATAAAGAATATTTAGATAACATTTACAATTCACAAACAAGTTTCTGTCATTAACTGCAAGCTTTTTCTGCTTCTCACTTTCATCTAGTTGAATCTAATCTAGCTGAGATACAGGACATCATCTCCAAATGCTTTCCATGCTGTAAGCAATGTGCGAGGGTAATGAACATTTTTTTGGTGTGTGTATTCTCAAAGTCTCATTAGAGGTAGCACTAATATTTGCTTGTTTGCATTTCAAACGAAAGGGAGTCTGTTTAATAACATGAGCAATTTGGTCAATATTGGCACAGTTCAAATGTCAAGTGGAAAGTCAGATATTTTCATTAACCCCAGCGCTCTATATAGTGCCTCTATATAGTGCTGCAGTTTTTCTCAGAGACTGGGTGTTTTCTGTCATTCTGGTGTGACCAGGGCTGCAAAGGAAGTGCAGCTGGCAGAACTGGCTGCTAAAATCTCCTGACCTAGGTGCTAAAAGTGCCTCCAGTGAGCTTTACTCTCCATCGCAGTTGCCTCTGTCCCAGCAACCAGCTTGCCCGAGCTTGGTCCATTAAGCATCTTCTCTTCCTCCTCCTGCTCCACCTTCTCAGGCTGAGCCCTGTAAATCCTTGAGTCCATGTGGGAGATGCCAGTTGTTGCCAGCTTCCTCCTCTTGGCCCTGTCTCTAACCCCTTCTTGCAGCCTATGCTTGGTGTGACTATAACTTTCTGTTCGTAAAATGTGGTTAGCTGGGAAGAGAAATACAAAAATGTAGAACGCTAGATTTTACTACTTCTCTCATTCATTTATTCATTCATTGGTACTCTTCTGAAAGCACGGGACGGATTATGTCGCTTACCAAGTTTTCTGTGGCAGTCATTATGCTATCTTGCAGATAGCAGTGGATTTATTCTTAAAAGAGCTCGGTGGAAGGGAAATACAGAGTTTCCCGTGGTAGAGGTGGAAGAGCTAAGGCACGGGGAAATAAGGTGACTTGCTCAAGGAATCGGTGACAGAAGAGTGGGAGGGGAAATCCCACCTGCCAAAGAAGGCATTAATCCGGACTACAGAAACCATGTAAGATGACCCAGTTGTGGGTGACAAAAAGGTTGGAAGGTGAGTGAAAGCTGGCCTGGAGTATGGATGGATGCAAGAGAGAGAGAGGAACTGTATTTTCTGAAACGACTCACAAGAAAATACCTGTGTGTAGGCAGCTAAAAGGACCTGCACAGGGCTAGGACGTAGCTGTCGGAGGATCCGGAGGCCGCGAATTGCAAGGTCACCTCCGCGTGGCTCGAGTGCGCTGCTGGATTGAGGCGCTCAGAATGTCAGGAGGAATTCGACTATTCATAAGAGTTTCGTAAAGCCAGTCTACGCTGGATCAGGTCCGTAATTCATCTAAGCTGGTATTTCACCCTTCAAAAGTAGCAAATCATTCACAAGAAGAAGTCTGACCTCTCAATTCCAAATCTTGGGTTCAGCCGCCAAAACACACTTTTATCTGTGGATCACCCGATGTTCATCCCCAGACTTTACCTAATATGCACATTGGCGTCACTAGTTTAAAACCTATGTACAAAACCAAGAAGAAAGTGTGTCTGAGTGACGGGAAGAAACTTCCCCCTCGGCAATGACTCATTGAGCAGCTATTATTTCTCTGGGGTCAGGATTTCGTGGTGCTCATAATAAAGATATATTGTATTGCATGAGAAAACTCCAAGCCTGTATCATCCAATATCCGCGGAAGTTAATCCATACCTTCCTTTTAACTGTGTCCAGCTGCTTCTGCGCTGTGACCGTATAGGGATGAGTAAAGATGAGAGGAATTGGAGCCAGCTTGTTTTTCCTGAGGACATTTCGGATAGCTCCTATTTCCACCTGGGCTTTCCCTCCACCTTGGGAGAAGAGAGAGTTTCACAGTGTCTTTTCTGGTCTTGGTCTGAACCCCACCTCTTGGTGATCACTGCCCAGGCTGTGGATTGAAATGTTCTCTCTAAATAAATATGTGAAACACAATATCGCCACTTGACACGAAGCAACTGCCCTTTCTGCTACTTGCGGCGTTCGCACAGAGGCATTTACTAATTTTATTAACAAAAATAACCCTCCCCCCCTGCAGTCAGCTTTAGTTTACTGCCACCCCACCACAAAATTTCCTCCAGCAGAAAGAGGAATAAACCTCTAGAAATAAAGACCCTTGATGTAGCTAGTCCAATAAAATGCAAGTAAAATTCAGTTTTAAAGGACAGAGTATTTCAAAGCAGTCAGATGTATCGCGAACACGAGGCCTTTGAAGCCGGCAAGGGAACTAGCTGCCTTTAGATAACTGAGCATCCTTCTTTGAAACATGATTGTGGGAGAAATCGATGCTTTACAAAGATAAACTTTTTGATTTGCACAGGAAAGAGGGACTGGCACACATAAACATTTTGAGACCTAAAGGAAGAATCTTTTGGGAAAATTGCATATTTAATTAGCTTTATTGCTTCAGCACGCAAAAAAAAGAGTCTTGAACGATGTTAGAAACGTCCCTGTGCATTTGCCATCCCTCGCTAAACTACTGCTGAGTTAATTGCAAGTCCGTTACCGAAATTAAATGTTTCAGTACAGTTTAGTTCCTTTAGTCTTTCAAACAACACAAAGAACACAATGCCCTTTTTAGCCTGAGAAATTGCTAGCAGTGCTCTGACATCAGTTTACAGCAAGCGTTTAAAATAAAGTTTCAGCACAAGCATGATGAAATTCTGTATGTTGCTACGGCTGCGCTACCTCCCCTTCAGCTGTAACTTTTTAAATCCCACGCTGCAGCAGTTTGTTACCGGGAAGAAGTGAAAGCGGGTGAATAAAAATGCCCTTTGCCTGGTAATTTTACGTTATGGAACGCAGTTTATGAACAGAGTCGTCCAGGGGCAGAGAAAAAAAGCCTTGAGTAGTTCAACCTTTTATTGACTGTAATAGAGAGGTGACACTGAAAATGATATTTAGAAGAACAAAACAACGCATTAAACATCGAAGAACATAGCACTGAAAGTACCTCTAATGCAGAGACAAAGGTTTTTCTTTGGCACCCAGATTTTCTCCTTAAAATAATCACGTTATTAGTCCCCCCGAAAGGATAGATTTAGAAAATGTGCCAACAGGGAGGGAAGGGATCACAACCCACTTTGAGGAATAACGAATACACAACAGGGACAGTTTGCGCGAGCCTTCGGAGATGGCCACAAAGTGCAATCACGGAGATGTTCGCATGGAGAGATGGACCAGGCTTCCCACTGTTTCGTGGGAACACATTTGAAAGAGCTTAGCGGTACCCACGTTCAGGATGTGCTGGCACAATCCTATTAATTAATTAATTATCTCTTCTCACCAGGCATAGTCACATAGATACAAACCTAGTGTAGGGACCGGATTTGATGCTTGGCTCTGCGAAGGAGGAAAGGATACTGAAAAGGCGGTGGGAAAAGAAGGAACAGCTTACGGCTTGGGCGTAAGCAAACAGCTACACATGGTACGGCGGGATCTGCATCCTGGGAAGCTGCAGTCCAGTGTGTGCATTTTGTTGTTTCTTTTCAATCTTTCTATCTGACATTGTGTAAAGGAATATATATTTTAGAGAACCACCTTGTTGGAATACCGATTGGTTTTATAGAAAGCAGGAGGTTTTCAGTGACATAGAAGAACACAGCAGCTAAAAAGCGTTAAAATAGTTCCAACTTGCGATGCATGTTAACACAGAGGCGTTTTCAGTAACGTTTTCAGGTGTTTTCTGGCATCTGAATCCTCCTTATTGCCCTCCCTCCATATATTTTTGGAAGGTGGTCTTTGAGTTTTGAGAAGGGATCGGTCAAAACTCTCCTCCATTATCATGGGTAATTTTAAAGAAATATTTTTAACATCTTAGAACGATAGGCATTTCTGATTGAACTCTAAAATTTGAAGACAACTATTAATTTAAAAACTTCCAAGTTTCCCCCCCTGTGGAAATGCAGGTTTCTGGGAGGTACTAAGCAGCAGCTCTTTAATGGCATGGAGCAACATTTTGGAAGAGTCAAAAATCTCTTAATAATATTGCGGTGAGGAGCAGCTAGCTGGACGCATATGACAACCAGGAGCTTGCCAAAAGCCTCACTGAGATGTATTTAGTATTCTTAATTCTTGTGATCATGTCAAGTTATTCAGCTTTTATGGGTTTGGACGGTTCTCCTGATGACAGCCCGTCTCTCGGTGACATTTGGCAAGCGCAACATTAGCATCGCAGGCAGCGAGGAGAAGGCGCTGTAGATGCGACGAAGCATTAGGAGGATGTTGCTGCAGTGTCGCGTGGAGAGGGCCAGCCGGGTGACCACAGCTGAAAAACTAAAAGACTGGAGCGGGCTCTCCCAGCGAAACGCATATGTGTTATGAAACGTGCCACCGCATGAAGAGTGCGCTCGGTCACTCCCAGCTAGCAGGGGCATTACCTCAACTCCCTTCCGCCCCCCTTTTTGCAGGAGATCAGCAAAAGGGGAGTAGAAGTGACTTCTTGAGGCTGGGGGAGGATGTATCCCTGGGAAGACAGCGCTCTTCCTGCTCATCGGGTAGGACTGGCACGGGCTCCTGCTGGAGATTTCTATTCACGTCCCTCGCATCCTCCTATGTTACCTTCTTGCTACATGCGCTGACCCCTGAGAAGACGGTCCTGCCGATTGCAACTGCTGCTTCTGCAGTCACTCAGCTCTTTAGTGCTGAATCCAAAGAAGCTGCCTGGAAACCTTCTGTACCTGCGTCATTTTCTGTAACTGAGTTTTCACTTGTGCTGGACTTCCATACAATGGCAGCAGGCCTTTGAGCAAGGCCATCAAGAGATTAAAATGAGACGTAGCCTTGGCAGCTTCTAGGGCACAAATGGAGTCTATGGGCAATTGAGTAGATTAGGGAGAAACGTAATTTTGTTTGTAGCAGGAAAATGCTAAGGGGCAAGGAGAAATTTTGAGGGCTGAGCAAACCACTCCAGAAATGTGTGCACCCTCTTGATCCAAGTAGGACTGACTTTTTTTTCCTTTTGATTGTCCAGCCTCTTTCAGATAAAAATTCCAACTCAATATGAGGAAAGATATTTTTACCATGAGGGTGGGGAAATACTGGCCTAGGTTGCCCAGAGAGGCTGTGAAACCTTCATCCTTGGAGATATCCAAAACTCAACTGGACACAGCCCTGAGCAACCTGCCACAACTGGACCCGCTTTGAGTAGGAGGTTGGATGGTCTCTGGAGGTCCCTTCCAACCTACATCCTCCCATGCCAACAGCAGGTTTTTTTTTCATTTGCATGTCAAATGCTAATAGAGGTTGATTTGTACAATGTTGAGTGACATTACCTGTTAATGTTACATTTTACAAAGGTTTCAGCAAGATCTGTCTACTTACTATCTTTATTATAGTCTTAAAATAAGAGAAAATACTGCTATAGTGGTTCAGTACTAGCTAGGTAAGTAGACAGACAGACAGGTACATGAAAACCTTGCTCTGAGTAGCTGCATGGACAGCCATGGCCTGAGGCACAGGAGCTCAAGCAGTAGCAGCTACCCAGAACTCAGCCCCCAGTTAAATCCTGAAACATGGACCTGGCAGGAGATGACATTAATTTGTTTAGGGGGATGTCATTACATCTCATCTAACAGACACATGAATTGTGTTCAGGAGAAGGCAGTGTGTCAGAGGGACCCTGCAGGGCATCACGAATGATGGGTACCTGCAGCATGTGAATCGCTTCGCTGCCAAGGCGTGGAAGGTGACACCACCCAGCACCCGTCTAACACCGTCCAGCGTTGCCACCCAGCCCAGGACAGGGTGTGAAGAAGGCTATGTTCCTCACTCAAATCCATGTGAGACTTCTTTTTAGCTCATCAAAATATAATTATAGAGATTGGACTTTGGCTGAGATACATGGGGCTAGCCTGTCCACACGTGCAAAGTGGGCCAAACCAGGGGAAAGTTATTGAACCTTGATCCCTGGAGGTGTCGTTGGGTTTTTGCACCATGACAGTCTGAGGCTGCCCAGTCTTTTGCGAAGGCTAACTCTTAGATTTAACTGAAAAGTCACATGCGTTTAAAAAAGTATATCCTTATGTTTACATTCTCACTAAGCCTAAAGTCAAACTCCTTCTATCCTGGTGACAGCTCAGATGTGAGTGAAGGGCCAAATGAAAATTACGTTGAGATTTCATTTGACAAGGCCACTTCAGACAAAAGAAATGCTAAACAAATAGCCTTACACAATGGGAACTGGTGAACTTCTGCTGAACCTTGTTGATGGCTCCGTGCCAAAGGAAAGTTTGAAGCTACTCTCGTGTTCTGTTTTGGAAATTTCTCTGGTTTTAATGTCCGGCACTTGTATACCATTTTAAATGAAAAATGAAAAGCACCTACTTATCTTTCTGGGGTATGACAGCTGATAGAAACTAAAATGTCTGCCCAGAGCACCTACACTTCGCAGCCTGCATCTCCTGCTTATTGGTAATTACTCAAGCAGTATAAACTTATGCCATATTAAGCCATAGATGAAAAATTGGTGAGACTAGATGATTTTGCAACATAACAGTGGTATCAAAGAAAATGCAAACATTCAGGTATATCAACCCGGATGAGTGTTTCGCATTTGGACTGCAATCTGCAGCTGCAGTAATAGCAATCGCAGATAGCTGGTCTAGTCCATGGTCTGGATAGCTTCTCAGATTTATCGACTTGGTTAGCCAATGAAAGGCAAGGTTCGTGGGTAGAGGCAATGTCTTTTATTAGCGGAGGTATAGTCAGAAGAAGCTGTCAGGCTTTCAGGCCCCCAAGTCCTTCTTCAAATTTTAAAATAGAACTGTAATTTCTCTACCTGATATAAATCGAATCCTGGCTAGACATAGGACCTCTGCGTGTCAGGAAAAGGCTCTAGCATCCAGCCACCTTGGCATTACCTTCCGAAACTCCAGAAAAAAAATTGATGCCATCACAGAAAAGCTGCAGTCTAATGCTCTTAAATATTCTAGTCATTACTATCTGCAGTAATTACAAAGAAAAAGAAATCACTCAGAGAGGTCTGACCTCATAAAGTAAAATTAACTATCCGAAATGGAAAGTTGCCATCCTGATACTCTGATGACACCAATTAAAGCTGCAGAAAATGCAGCTCGCTGTTTGAGGTGAACGAAGGACAGAGCCCTGGCCTAGTTGTTTTAAGGTATGTGCTGGTCATTCGTTAGCCTTTCAACTCGAGATAGGTCTGACCTTCAAACCTGAGGTTCAAATGCAAGTGTCCTGAGAGGCTGGAAGGTGCTAAGGTGCAGACAGGGGTTGGGTCCCTCCCCGGCCACGATTTTGAGTAAGACCCTCTCACTCTCCTGATAGAAGAGAAAGGGATAGGGATCCCGCTGGTACAGGATCCTGCCAGTCATGATAGTCAAGTGCCGGTACAAATCCTTCTATGTGAAATGCCTTTGAAATCCCATGGGGCTGTAATGTAAATCTAACAGAAATATTGATCACACTAAATGATGCTGACCAGTGAATTTGTCTACTGAGGAGACGCTAGTTCAAATCCCACCATCAAAGAGCCAGGTGAGCAGAACGAGCATCTGTCAGTCCTTTTCATTAAATCTTCCTTGGCAGAGGTGATTTGACCCCGAGGAGCTGTAAAATTAAATCGCAAAGCAACTCAGCCTTTCACATGGGCCAGACTGCACCAAGTGGCAGGTATTTTAATACAAAATATGCCTGAATCCACCAACTTCTCGGAGATAATTGCCCACCACCCATACTTCGGTTGACACCAGCTGAACTCTTTCCAGTGCTATGACATGCTCGGGGCTGTTTTCAGGAACAAATTATAAACATTTCTAGCTACAGGCTAAATACAATGTGGTTTGCCAAGTGCAGCTGAATGTGCGAATGTATTTATGCTGAAACAGGAAGACCAACAAACAACTTGTCCAGCTTGTCATCCCTTTTCTCTACAAAAACACTAGTCCACGACACAAAATTACCGTGGGAACCAAGCAAAACACTATTTTTCAGCTTGAGAGCCCCTTATTTAAGTGCTATCCTGCTCTGATTAGCTAGCACAGGCTCTTTATTCCCTGGTCTCGCTGCCATTTACGGTACTGAACATGCTCTGCTGAAAGAAGAAAGCTATGATGCAGTTTTCTCGCTGCTAGCTTTAAAAGACAAATTAACTTACTGCGTCTTGGGCACCTTCTCCATTAGAAAGATTGTATCCGCCAGATCAGTCCTACCTGCTCCATCCCATTAGCTTCAGCGCCGTTGAGAAGGTTCAGGATAGGAGAAAATCCAGCTTGAGGCCTCTTAGCTGCCTCGCGCTGCTTAGCGTGCTGGGACAGCAACAGCAAGCAGTAAAAGTCCGTTTTCGTCTCTGCAAGCAGCAAACGCAATCGTAAGTTCACATGGATCACATCTACCAAACGAGAAGGTGGCCTTCAAAAGTGGAGCTGCGCTTGCCGGCATTGACAACCAGGAGCAGAGCGTGGCCCTTTCTCGCACCGTGGTGGCGACAATGTCAAAAAGGGAACAGCTTGTGCCCGAGACCAAAGCGCCTGGATCATCAGGCGCAAGTGGAGTTGTGATGGGGTTATGGGATTCCTCCCTCACGTCACCTGCGGTCCCCGCAGCAGTCGTCTGTCTCTCCTTTTAGCGTGGACTGTCACCCGGGCAGAAGACAGCCCACACTTTGGTTCCTTGGAGTTTCATGCCCAGGGTTTGGCTGCTCAGTATATCCAAGGCAGCCAGAGACTGGTGGAGACAACAGGTAGGAAGTAAATTCTCCCTCCCTTTCCTTCTACGGGGGCATGAATAAAGTCACTTTTCTTTGCATGCTCCTCAATTTTTATGAAATTCAGTGGAGTTTAATTTTTTTTAAGATCTTCGTCCTCTGCTAGTTTTGGTTCAAGTTGTCCAGTGGTGCAAAAAGTGTTGCAGGAGGCCTGGCAGACGGACGGTCTGATTGTGTCAGCCTTGTTTCTGTAGGAAACCACATTAAAAGATTTCTCCTCACCTGTACTTGGAAGCTGCCAGTTTGAAAATGTGCCAGAGTTTGCCTGACAGAAGACTCCTTCTCTGTGCAATTACTTTCCCATGGATCCCAAAGGTGAGCCGTAAGGCCACTGATCTCACTGCAAACAACGTATTAGCAGCGGTAGCAGGAAATCTCCGTGGGGACAACGCGTTCGGGAACGACACGTGCTGCACGCTCGTTACATTGATCTGGTGCTAACTGATCCCTAAATGAAAAGGAGTCACCAAACGTTAGCCGCAGGCAGCTCGACCCCTTTCAATTAGTAGCTCTGAAGAAGTCAGCGGCTCAGAAGTTGGAAGAGGCCGTTTAGGGTGACACATCACGGCCTGAATTCAGCTCCCTGGCGAGCGCCTCTGGTTTTTGAACAGAGCCCTTCCCTGAGTCTTTAGCTGGATCACTTAATGCCTCGTCAACGTGAGTCAACAGGGCAGCCTGTTTCCTCCTCGTTACTCAGGGTCAGATTTGGGGGCAAAGCCGTTTATTTTTAAACCAGCTCAGTTCCACGTCTGAGCTGACAGCCCGTCCCCACGACGAATTGTCCTGGCACAATCTGAGAATAAGGAACTGTGGCTCAGAGGAAGGACTTGAATGGCGGGCCGTAGCGGGGTTTGGCTTCTGCAGCTGAAGCCCAAGTCTCGCAAAGCCCGCATTAACCACACATTCCTGAGGTATGTCTCCTCCGGGAACAAAATGTGTGTGAACACGTAATCAATGGCTGAGAGAGCTGATTTAAGTTGAATAAGAAACTTTAATTCTGGCACTTCATAATATATGAGTGCTTGAATTTGCACATCTAACACCACCAGTCTAACATCGAGGTTTGTAAGTATCAGGGCTTTTAAAAGGTAGCTGAGCCCCCCGCTCTACCATAAAATCCCACCACGTGCATATCAGAACCCACCCRGACCATCGGCAAGGCTGAAATCTTTCAACRCACTGCCCAGAACTYTGCTACTTGTGCCTATGAGGTAGCTAGAAAAACTTTTTTACTGTGAGGGGAACGGGTTGCCYGCTGTGGAGGCTCCATCCTTGGAGATATTGAAATCCCAAGTGGACACAGTCCTGAGGAATCTGCTATTTACGGTATCTGTTGTTGGACCAGGAGACCTCCAGAGGTGCCTTTCCACCCTGGCCGTCCTGTGATTCGGCAACTTTTGTTCCCAGGTCTCACAAACTTGGTCTCTTCTGTCTCCTGGCCCAAGCGATCCTTCCAAGCCTTTCATCCCCTACTTCYCCTTTTAGGACCATTTCTCTTTTATTGGGCTGAGCACCCCTGCAAGTACCCTCTGCTCACTGCCCGCCGTGGAGCCTGTGGATCAGCTATCCTCTGCTGTCCGCAAATAGCTGCGAAACCTTTCCACCCCGTGCCAGCCCTGCTTCCTTAACCACCTCCTTTTACGTCTCTTCCCTTCCCCTTCTCCTCGCCCCGCTGGTCCCCGTGGACCGAGAGTCCCCCTAGCTTTGCCTGACCTCCGTCACTCCCAGCCTTCTGGCTCCATCGTCCCTTTTTCCTTCCCTAGCGCGCAGTCCCTCTCTCCTCCCAAACATTTCCAGCTCGCCTTTTCCCACGCTTTCCCTCTTCCAGCATCTTTATCKCACTGCAGCCCCTGCAGATGCCCCTTTTTGTCCCCCCTGCATCCRGGCTGGACATCTTCCCTGGCTGCGTAGGGGAAATAATCCACGGTGTCTCGGCTGAGCATGTGCAAATGGCACTTTTTCGAAGGCTCATAACTTGGCCAAATTTGGGCGTCTTTTCCAAACAGTGCAGAACGGAGGCAAACACTCAGCACGGAAGATCCCAGCCCGAACGGGCCGCGTTYGGCACCGCTCAGCGCGAGCGAGGACGGCCTCGTGAGCCAGGTCGCGCGGCCTGGGGCCTCGCGCRCAGCGAGACCCCCGCAGTCGGGAAGGCTCGGGGGGCAGAACAGCCCGCGCGCTTTGCGAGGGCCGACGGGGACCTGATGCGACCGCGGCAGCGCTTGAGGCCGGGCGGCCGGCCGGCTGCCGCAGCCCTCTCGCCGCCTGCCCCGCGTGCCCGCCGGCAGCCCCGTCCGCGCCAGCTCCGTAGGTCTGCGCCGCTATTTCGAGACCTTTGCGTTGGCTTGACGTCATTGCAGCGCAGAAGGGAGCCGGGCTTCGGGAACTCGGGGCCTGGCGTCTGCTCAGGGGGCGCCGGGCTCGGGCGAGACCATGACTTTCATTTCGGTTTAGTCTGGACCGAGACCAAATTCGTGGTAAGTTAAGCCACCATTCTGCACAGCCCTCTGGTATGTCTAGACTTTCAATTTTATCATCCCCTGATACCCCCACGTCAGAAAAAAACTTGACAAAACAGTTGCCAAGGATCTCGTTATACCGCGTTATAAACCTGGACGTCACCAATCGCTGAAGACTGCCTGCAAAAAAAAATGCTTCGCAACTCGTGCCCTATRCTTTCCTGCTTTGCTGGCTTTTGAGGCTTCAGAGCTCTTTCTGGGAAGGCAGATTTCRTGCTCCAGAATCCCACTCTGTGAGTTTCCCAGCTGAGCCGGAAAAGGCCGCGCTTGGAACATGGCACTTTGGTCTGCGGGGCCGCCCGGGTGAGCAGGGATGATAGAAGCAAATACCGGAGAGCGCAGGAGAAGCGGATGGCAGTGCTGAGCTGAGCCGGAGGGGCYGGTCCAGGGAAAAACCGTATTCCGTGGGAAGCAGCTGGCTTGAGTTTTATCTTGGTTTCCAAAATTATGCGCCTAAGCCACGTTTCTAAGTTTACTGTCCCTAAAGCGAGGCAGAAGTTTTGCTGCCTTTTCCCTCCCTAACAGCGTTGGCCGCAAAAGTTTCCGTAGGCAGGATCAATCCCAGCCAAAYCCCCCCCAGCAGCGTCAGACCCCGTCGCCTCTTCTGCGGCCCCTCAGGGAAGCGGCATCTCGCCCGCGGCCAGAGCTGCTGCTGCTTCGGCCCGGCGGCGGTTTAGCCCAGGAAAAGAGGGGAATACTCGGAAAGAGGGAACATTTATTGCCCCCACTCCTCCGGGAGCTTCAGAGCCCTCGTTGCTATTTACAGGCTGCCGAAGCTCGGCAAGAGGCAGGGACGGACTTTCCGGGATTTTCCACTTGCTCCAGTTGCCCAAGGCGTTACGGTTACGTTGAAGGGCTGCCCAGCACGGCAAGCATTTCTCCGGGAGAAAAAAAAAAACAAAAAAACCCCCTCAGAATAAGAGTGCTTTCACTCTGGTATTTATTCTTTTGACTTGCTTGACTCTTTGGGGTTATCTGTGCCTCACAGGGCATAAATATCATCTCCATTAACAGTTCCAGATGTGTGCATGTGTACAGGAGAAAATCAGGGGATTTTATCTTCAAGCAAGAGAATTGATTCAGATTGCAGAGAAGRCAGGATTTGTTTTCTAATAATTTCATCGTCAGTTGTTCTAACGTTCAGGATGCTCAAATATGTCTAAACAAAATGTGCAATTAGAGGGACCAAAATTGCCTATTGCAGAGCATTGGCTTGGAGTAGCATCTGAGTCGGTATTTTTGCTCCAGCTTACCCTGGTCTGATGCTTTCAGCCGGGGATGAGATAAGTCCTTAGCTGGCCCGAACGCCTGGTACTTAATGCCTAAGTGATGCTGCCTCCTGCAACCAGGACAGCTGCCCTTTCCTGATGGGCAGTTCCAGCACAGAAGAAGCACTTAGACAACCCGCGGGAGCAGCAAAAATCACCCCTAAAGCGGTGAACTCCAAGCGCCAACCCTGGCCCTTCGGGAGCTTCGAAAATGCTTGGCGACAACGCAAGGAYGAGGCGCTTGGTGGAAGTGCCCCTGCCTGGTGGTGGAGGAGGGAATTCCTGCTCTTCCGAAGGCTGAACCTGTGCCACGCTTTCATGGCGTTATTTTTGCTAACTGGAGAATTAGCGCTGGGGTTGTGGGGCCATCATTAAATGGGTGTTTAACCCTCCTGCCTCCCTGTTTTATTAGATGCTAGCGATAACTTGCTTACCGCAATCTCAGCTCTGCACTGGASGGGGAAAGTGGTAAGGCGGGAGGAAGGATATATGGGGTAGAGGATGGCGAAAGGGAGTGCGGGAAATGCTTAATTTAATAAACTTTAACCGATTTCTGCATAGACACCGACTAGCGTCAGCCCTGCTAGAGCGAAGTGCAGCCAAAACGAAAGCGCCTGAGAGGTGGGATACCAAAGCGTGTGTTTTCCTTAACACAAACACGGCTCCCGCTGTCGCCGGTAAGGCAGGTACGCCTGTGCCGGGAGGCCGGAAAAGACCCCTCGGAAGGTAAACGGCAGCTCGCTTCCTTACCGAGAGCAGTTTCTTAGATGGGTTAAATATGTGGAAGTGTGACAAGCGGCGTTTTCTAGGGGAGCCTCTGAGTCACTCCCAGATTTCATGCCTCTGGTCCCCAGGGCTTCTGGAAACAAATGGTGAGTATTTTTCTCCCGATGTTTTGAACTTGCCTATGCCAGGAAGCAGCAGGAAAGCCTGAGCGCACTATTTTTAATATATATATATATATATATATTTTTTAATCTCAGAGAGACTCTGTCCGCAACAGGGAGCGGATTCGGGACGAGAGGGGAATGGTGCTTTCTGGCCGGCTCGGCAGGGCACGTGGGAGCGAGACGCGGCGCCAGCGTTCTGACGAGCGTTTTGATGGCTCGCGCTCCGAGGAGCCCTGACACGGCCGGTTCCTCCAGCGCTGCCAGCGCCGCTTGTGAGCCTGACCTTATGTTCTGCGCGGAGGGCAAAAGGCCCTATTTTTTCCTTTCTGTTCATTTTAAAGGGATAAATATAGCCAGGAAGGCGACCTCCTGCTCCCAGGGAAATCTGCCTGTTTCAAGCTGAGAATGTGAAATTTAGCGGGAGCRCGTTCTTATTTATAGGCAGGCTATTGTTTTGCTTCGCCGCGAGGTTGTGTCGTGCGGCTCTAAATATAGTTAATTAGCCCAAGGCCAGCTACCTTTGGAGAACAACGACGGAAGGTTTTTAATTTGTTTGAAAACTGTTTTCATCTTTACCAGCAGCAAATAAGGACTACTCAGTGTTTGAAAGCAACTGGATAATGTCATGAGCTGGGTTTCTCAAATACATATTTTTGCTTAAAAACAAGCCTGGGCCACAGGGAAAGTTTCTGAGAACCAGCTCCTTCGCAAGGTTTAATGGAGGCAGAAGGTGGAAACAGGAGGAGCAGAAGAGCAAAACCTAAGGAGTGAAGATCACCGAATAACAGAGCTGCCGAGGTGGGAAGGCACCTCTGCAGGCCGCCCGGTCCAACCCCTGCTCAAGCAGGGCCACCCAGAGCAGGCTGCCCAGGACCAGCTGGGATTTGAATATCTCCAAGGATGGAGCCTCCACAACCTCTCTGGGCAACCTGTTCCCGTGTTCAACCACCCTCACAGCGAAAACACTTTTTTCCTTATGTTCAGAGGGAATTTCCCATGTTTCAGTTTATGCCCTTTGCCTCTTGTCCTGTCACTGGGCACCACAGAGGAGAGTCTGGCCCCGTCCTCACTCCCCTCCATCAGGTATTTTTAGGTGGGACAGGGCCAGCTCAAGTATTGTCTTTGAAGTGCAAGCTGAAGTTCAGGGGCAAGAAGGTGTAATGGATGTACGTGATAAACGATGCCACCGAATTTTACCCAGTCCTGGTGGTGATATTCTTGGTTTGGGGCTTGAAAAACAGTCCTGGCCTCTGACACGCTTTCCCGTAGGGGAAAGTCCAAATTAACTTGCGTTCCTGCTAGTTCGTCTCGTCAGGGAAAAACAAACAGCAATATAGTGTTCACATCAAGCCAGACTTCCTCTTCATCTGTTCTTTATTGATTTTGTCTTTTCCAATAGTTTTGGTGCTTTTGCTTTCTAAAATGGGAAYGGTAACTACCCTCTAGTTGCACTGAAGTGCAGAGCTTTTGCTTCGAGTACACAATTACTGCTRGTTCATCTAAGCTAAAAGCTAGCTGTGCTACCCAAAGGCTGTTTACTGCCCCCTGGGTAACTCCTGCTAATCACGAGGAGGCTTCCCAGCCTGCTTTGCCTGGAGCAGGACCTTGAAGCTGCTGTTGTCAGAGCACGCAGTGATATCCCCAAGCTTTACACTTAATTTGTGACTCCACAAGACCCAGATCATAATTGTTTATATCAGATGGAAGTGCAAAGCGTGTTTGCCAGATCATCTGAATAATTATATTCGCAAGCCAAAATCTGCTCCTTTTTAACCTGGAAAAAGCAAGAGCTGTTTTCTCTGACTGGATTTACCCCAAAGTAACAGAAAATAGCTGAGCATGGAGCATGATCTGGGAGGGAAACAAGAGTCTTTTTAAGGGTGCTGGATAGAGAACTGGTGCTAGACAGCAAATACCTGGTCATGCAAAGCCCAGGGCAAGGTCCTGCTGGCATTCAGTGTCCTGGGACCTCCAGAGAGGGACAGCATCTCCGTCCACTGCATCCTGATGTGGCTGTGTGGGATGCAGGCGTGCCCCTGACGAAGGGCGCTGGACCAGCTGGGTGCACCASGGTGAAAAAGAGGAACTTGGGAACGGAAAGCTCAGCCTGTATGGATTTTGTATGGATTCCTGTGTTCAGGCTAGCAGTCCTATTCATTCTGGACTTTTCATTTCTTAAGGAAGAAGAACGTTTGGTTTTGAGATAGCTTTGAATAGGACTTTATCTCCTGTTTTTCCTTTGACTTAGGGTTCTGTAATCATAAATGACGCGCCTTATTATAAACATGGATTGAAGTTCCCTATGTTATGGAAAATGTTTACTTCTCTGAACCCTCAGCTGAGATACACAGCAAGCATGATATGTAATTCCTGCTAGACCACGAGCAGAGACGCTGATTTGAGTCCTCACAAAATCAAGCTCTGAGCAAAGGCTGGAGGGTTTCATTCCTTCACTGAAGTTCAGGGCCCCTATCTTCAGCGGGTTATAACGAGATATATCTGCACAGAACTCATTAGCAGTCTTGTGTCTTGCAGATCTAGCTCATTAATGGGCTTATCTTTGAAACAGGCTCCACAATGAACCGCAATTACCGAACAGACAAAGATAGAAAACCTGAACTGAAGAACGCTGAGGACGTGGTAAACGGGGCATAAGACAGTCATTACGACGCAGCCCTTCCAGAAGGAGTCATCAGTAAGGCAGGAAGTTCAAAGACATARTCTGTTTGGAGGTGGTTCTCCCTGTGAAATAACGAACCGAGCCAAAGGGTTACAGACTCGAGTCCTGGCCTTAGGTAAATGCTTCCTCTGATATGGTAGGCCCTGAACGGATGCGAGCGAAAGCAGAACTTGAGCTCAAGGAYGTGGTTTGAAGTGCCCTTCTTTGCGTCCTGTTTCTGTGGTATCACTGGATATCATAAGTATTAGCAAACTGGTTATTCCCGAAATAAATGGCAAACTGAGAATTAAATGGAGTCAGAGCGCCACTTTGATTTCTGAGTGGAAAGACGTGGGGGTTGAACCCAGTTTTATGTAGTTTTTGATTCTTTGCATGAAAGAAGTTCTGACCATGGAGTTGGCCTTGTTCAGCATTTTCATTTGAGTGAAATACCTAGTCAATAGTACTCTTGAATAGCCTTTCCCTTTCTCTCCCCCCAGCATTGAAGGCTGAACATATAAATTATTTCTAAAGATGCCTGGTATTTTCAAATATACTAACTGCTTAACTTTTGTATTAACAGTCAATAACTATTAAGCAGTGTCACTGTCTGGTAGCACCACCCACCCTCTGCTACTTAAATCTGTTGTCTCTAGATGGATACCAYAGGTCCCTTTAAAAGAAGCAGCATGCTGAGACCCTAGAAGTTCAAACAGGCTTCAAATAGGCAATAGACTTCAAATATTGCTGTTCCTGTCTTCTGGAGACAAGCACAAAATGTACCAGCTTGGGATGCACCAAAGTAGATCTGTACCAGCAAAATGTGCCACTTGCTTCTATGACAACATTGGAGACATACAAGAAATAATATACTACACATCCCACACATTAAAGAAACAAAACCTCCTGCTAGCCTGAAGTGACCATAAAGTTTCCTCATAAGCTSCAGGACTTGAAGGCTACGCTCCTTACCCATGTGCCTGCATGGTTAGGTTGTCCCTGCCCAAAGCTCAGTCTCTGTTCAGGAGTCGGCGAGATGGGACTGCTGTACCTTCTGCCGCAGGCTGGCGTCTCCCGTCCCATCCATGCTAGGGAGTCTTGAGTTGGCTGTAGCCGTGGTGCYTCCAAGCTATATTTTAAGAGCCCTCAAGCACAGAGATGATCTGATGGCTGAGGAAGACCATGGGCAACCCTGCCTTCTGCTGTCCTAATTCTATGGGGAGAAGACGATCTCTCACGCTGAAGGTGAGAGTACTGTCCATCCGCAGTCTGCTACTGCAAAGCTTAAATACTCTCTCTGCCAGAGATCCTAAAGCAACTGTTTTTCACGAGGGTGATTTGAAGATAAACCAGTTTGCTTGTTCCTTGCATGCTATAAAACTGAGTGTAAGGGTGGGAAGAACATGAGGAGACGCTTTGGGATCTCCAGAAAGTGGCGGTCAGAGCCTGGCTGCAYGCAAACACTGTGCGCGTTCCTCTGGGCTCCACGAGCGATGGGCTAGGAGATCTCACTTGATGTCAGGGCGGTAAGACGCCACTTTTGCCTCAACAGCACAGACCCCAGACCCCCAAAATCCTCCCGCCGCTCCTGATGGGAGGGCCTCATAGCTGCGGCGGTGGGTGCCGAGAGGAAAGGAGGGTAACTGGACCTCTAATCCACCCCCGCGCACACAGAAAGCATCAGGAGGAATTAACAACAGAGCCCTGCGGGCAAGAAAATCCATCCTTTCCTGCTGAGGAGCAGTCTGGTTAGCTCAAAGGACTAAATACAGTCTGCTGCCCTGAAGGTGCCTCCAAGCGGATGACTTGGTTGGTCTGGCTTCTCCTTATCCACTCTTGCAGCGCTCCAGGAGGGGGACAGATCTGAAGGTAATGTCCTTGATCATTCTTCTGCTTGCTCCRTGTGGTTAAGTAAGTGGAGAGTTATTTTGCTGTCACAGTACGTGTGTCTCCCGTAGCTGCGCCTCTCCTCTTCCAACCCTGCTCAAGCCAGCAGGAGCGATGGAGGAAGCTTCCTGATCAAGGACGACTCATAACTTGGCAACTGGTGGGCTGTGGCAGATGAAATCATTTGTGTGCCTGTCTGCGCAGGGCTAAAAAGCAAAGCAGAGGAGGCAGCTTTAATTAAAGCCGACCGCCGTGGATCACAGAGCAGTGTTACCAACCTGCAGGCACCGTGCGGCATGCCCTGGAGAGCGCCAGGCTGCGGGAAACGGAGGTGGCCCCCAGCGCGAGCGCTAATAACTACACGTAGGCAAGGAGCGCTGGGATTTACTGCAGCATAAATCTGTCAGCTCCACTTCTTGCTTCTTCTCTGGAGAAAGAGGCCTTTAAGCAGCCTGCTCCATGCGGTAGCCACCGGCACCACGCAGCACGCATGAGCGCGTGCTTCTGGGGCCAGACTCTGCTCTCCAAGGCTGCTCYGCTGTGAATTTTATATACAGTTAAGACTTCACATACTGGAAGTCTGGGAATTGCAGTTCCTATTTGTGGCATAGGACTGACATGCCTTCAGGTTTCTGCTTCTTATGCACCAAATAACCTGCGATATTTGAAATAGTGCGTGCAGAGTATGAAGGCTACGGGAATACCGAGATGCTCTGTGACGGCGCTGAAAGACAGTGTCCAACAATGTAAGCCAATATGTTTAAATTGCCTTTTAAAAAAGTGAAATGGGACAATTAAAGCGAAGCTTTAGCCTTGCTTTGTGGGTTTTTTTTAGCTTGCGTGTGCTTCAGGCTAAGCTAGAAGAAAGGTCTATGTCCTGCTCCTGAGCATGGATCTGCAGTGCTGGGATCTGCCCTGATGCTCAGTGGAGCTCAGACTGGGAATGTGCCTCTGCTTTTCATTAGAGGCTTGAACTCACTGGAAACAGCTAGATGTATTATTCATGAATACCTCCTATAGAAGTCGCAGACCAGCTTTTCCTATGTTCAGTGAAGCGGATTTCAGCACAGTGTAGCTATGGGGTTGAAAGGCTTGCGGGAAACTTCTGTTAGCTGTGTGCAAAGAAGCTCATGAAAGTCCTAATCCACAAGAGACTACAGAATTACTAACTTCACTACCTCCAAGAATTCAAAAAACATGAGTCAGGCCTCGGTCATAACTTTTTTTAAATACAAAGAAACCTCAGGGTCTTTTTTTGCTACTGGCTGCTGAACATTGAGTTCTTGTTCTCAAACATTCAGGCCCTCATAGTTGTGGAAAGGAGCCTATTGCTAAATGAAAAGCCAGATTCTCTCACAGGAGMAGCCTTATAAGAGCCAATCTTTAACTGCAAGTTTTATAACTTTTTGGGGGTAAACTGAATGCTCCCACGGTCTAATACTACCACCTAACATATTCCTTCTCTGTTTGGATTTGTATGTAGTCTAGGCGATCAGCATAGACATTATGAACTGTTAACTGGTTTTACGAACTTCCCAAGCAAGCAGCTTGTCCGAGAGAAGAACTATATGCGTGTCTCCAAATAATGGCCAAAGAGAAAGGATGTTTCTTGCTTGCTGCTTGCTCATGAGGAGCCAGACCTCGCACGCATGGAGCCTTCAGCAGGGGCAGGAGGGCTGGCAAAGTGGGGTGATGTCCTCTGCCTTTTTCTTGGGGCGACATAAAGCAGTTATTTTGAAGTCTGAACTGCTGCCTAACTTTATTTAAAAATATATATGYAAAAGAAGGCAAGCATGCAAATCACGGGAAACTTCCGGGTATATTTTAAGCATCTGGATAATGTGACATGTGTTTCCATTTACAGTTTGCTCCTCCCATCCCCAAACCTGGTACTTCTGACTGGTCTCTTCACTCTGTCAGAAGCACGGTGGAGAAAAGATGCAACGAACATTTCAAATGCAAGTGCCCAGGGACTGTACCTTACTGCTGTTTTCAGTGAGATGCTGTCCTTAGCRGTAGCAGGGGAAAAAGCAGATGCCAACACACATGGAGGTTTCGAAACCTCAAATGTAGTGAAAGTTTCTTAACAGAAACCAACAGCTACCTGGTTTGCATTCTTTGCTTTACCCTGAAAGACAACRTAAGCAAAGGACGTTTTCAGAAATTCAGCCGCTTCTGTGGGACGCTGTCCTTAAAGGTCCTTAACTGTGGCAAATTTGGGGTTGCAAAGTGCCTTCCAGAGAAGGTACCTTGCACTCATCTAGAGCTGATGTTGAATCAGGTGCATCAGCTGTCCGAGTTGCACTTAACCTTCAAGCACTTTGCCTGTGTTAATTTGCATCTCATTTGCTGCTAATCACTTTGTTTCAAAGCTGATCTCCRGACACCGGGTCCCTATTTGCTAGACAATTGTGCATCCCTAAACCAACGGGAACTCTGCTTCCTGCATTCACCTGCGTTTGGATTTCAGTATCCAAGCGTCAGCAAACGTTTAGCACCGCTTTGCTGGCAACCCTCTCGCAACCAATCTCTCCTGCTGGCAACCGTTACTGTTTATCAGCCCAAACCCAATGATCCTTCCTGGGGCATCCCGCCGCTGGGGAAAGGGATGGGAAGGGCACAGTTAATTGGGGGAAATTGGAGTTAAATCCGTGTATCAAATGCTAAGCATGCTCAGCCGGACAAGGCAGCGGTCGCCTTGTTGAAGATCAGGAGTGGCATTTACCTATTCCTGGGAAAACAGCCCCCCACGTGCCAGGTCAGCAGGGATAATAACGGGGACGATGGCATTTGAGGAGTTAAAGACCCTAACTTCTTGCGGCTTAAAACAATAATCTGTGGCAGCCTTCTTCACCTGAGTGATGTAGCAAAAATTTTCCCTCATCTGTGGCTGGTAGAAGCACCAAAGCTGGAGAAAATCACAGTTGGAGGAGTGCGTTGTTAGGGGCCTGCCTTTCCGATACGTGCTGGGGTCGTGGTCCGTTCCCCACCAGCACCACGCCGCCAGGCTCGGCCAGGAGTAACCCATGGGTGCACGAGGGACGTTTCGGGGCTACTTGTCTCAGGGGAGTCGCGGTTCCTTATTTGGTTTCTGATAGCAAGTGGTATTGCTTCTAGTCGGACCTTCTAAAGATACACATATCTCTAAGTTTGGTGYGGGAAGCGTTCTGGGTATATATTTTTAATTTAACAGTAGTTCTTTGAGATGTTCTTTGCAACTTCCATGGTGGCTTTGACCTTTGAAGGTCTATAAGATGAAATTATATCAGTGAGAGCTCTGGACTGATGTGGAGACATCTGGGTTTTGTCACCGTTTTTGCCATGTTCTTTTAGGGGCCTTCAGCAAGTTGCTTTGTTTCTTTGGACCTTCCTTGCTTCCTTGGCTTAAACACTTGGTGAATTTTTTTTTWWWWWWAAAAAAGGAAAAAAGCCCTGTAAGAAATGCAATATTACTGTAAAGCTTAATTACTTAGAGATAACAGATTCCTCGTAATGTGGAAATGTCTTCTGCAAACTTAGCACAGGATATCAAATGTATACTTAAAATGTACTTTACATAAAGTTGTTTTTTATTCTTGCAGACCCTTTAAATGGCTTGTAAGAGTAATTAAATGCTGGCTGGCTCCATATGATGGGTTATGGAGATTTGTCTGGGATTTCTTCAGATTTCCTTGGAGTGTGCAATACATGAAGCACCAAGCCCTGAATCAAACACTGCTAATCCTACACGGCATGTCTGGCTAAACRTTGCTCATGTAATCATGCTATTCTCTTGCTAAAGATAGCCCCAGAGTAGGGCAAAGCAATGATATCATACTCAAATTAAGGGCTTTGCTAGCATGCTGCAAAGGGCAGAGGWCAGCATGTGCTGCTAAGCAGGACGCGCTGTGTCCCGGGTCTCGTACGAGGCTTGCACAGCGCACTGGCATATGTTGTAAATGTCCCTAACAGATCCGGCTAGTCTGCTGGTTTTGCTAGCTGTAAACAAGTCTCCAAAACAGGTGACACAAGCCRGTATATCTCTTAAACAGTTAAGGAAATAATACGTTTAACTCGTGACTGTTTCCTATTAACAATAGTGGCTCCTCGCTTCCGCTTCCAGGAGGATGCTGTACAGTCCTGGGAGCACGGACAGCCAGTCTGAAGCAACTAAAAAAATAGCAAGGACTTTCAGATACAGCTGCAAAGCTCAGTGATACCAGTGGTTGCTCTGAGTGGGGCTAGAAGTGTGCATGTGCGAGCTGCTTGTTACCCAGACCTCTGAAATTCGGGCTGGAAAGGTGGTTGCAAGTGCTAAAGATGCTGATCAGGCCTACAAAAAAAAATAGTTTGTCTTATGCAGATGGCGAGCAGCATCACTAATGCTGTATTGTCACGGGAAAACCTCACTGGTATCAATATAGATCTCAAACAGCCATCCGAGGTAAACTTAATATTCAGGTTCATCTACTGCATCAGGTGAACTTCGGGTCCTATGGGCATAGATGCAAGAACTGCTTGTTCAGAGGCTTCCTGTGAGGTTTTTAATGTCAGTATTGATTAGTGACATAATGGAAGGAGTATGTGATGTATGCGTAAAGAGGTGCTCTAGTTGTAATATCCTATTAAGATTCAAGTATTTCCTACCAGCAGTCAAGCAAAACAATAGAGCAACACCATACTAAAAGCTTATGCTTTATATGAGCCAAGTGCCTGACTGCATTTTCTTCGGATGGACCCTAAATTACAAAGATGTCTACTTTTTCATCTACCAGAAATCATAACTGTTGCTTTTTAAATTCTAATTTATCCATAACTGTCTCATGGTCTGCTATTTTGTATGCAAAAAATGATCYGCTGTGGTGCAAAATTCTCACTTGTAAGCACATGAATGAAAGAACTATTAACAGCAAGCCATCCTATAGGTATTTAGTTAGTGGAAAATTGCAAATATCCTTTAAAACAGAAAATATGTTGGAAAATCCTCTGAAAACTGGATGACTTTATCTTTCCTGACACCAGTCAGATCTTGAATTAATAAATCAGCCTTTTCCAACTAAAATATCTCATCCAGAGGGTCAACGGCTAAGGTACCTGCTTGCTCTTTTGCCGTATGTGTTTGGTGGGAATGGGCTGATGACTTTGGACTTTTAGGCACCAGAAGTCCCCTTTGGAGCCCCAGATTCATTCTTTTTCCCCATCTCTCTTTTTGGGCTTTGGCATTTATTTGTGGGGTTTGTTATATATTTCGGTGGGGGTTTTTGTTCAGCTTTTGGGCAGGAGGTTGGACTAGAGTCCTGCCGAGGTCCCTGCCAGCCCAAGTGATTGCATTATTCTAACAAACTGGTGTCAACGTCAAGAGGAGCCAGTGCCGGTTGCCTGTTAGAAACAACTGTTTTTGTGTAGACATCTAGCTGTTTTTCAACTTTGATTCCTTAGCCAGCCCTGCTGTTGCGAGGAGGACGGTGGTGACGGAAGACGCACTGATGCAGCGTTTTTGTACTAGCATGCTCTCCCATTCCTGAGCCCACAGACACGTAATCTGGGACTTGCGTTACCACAGTTCCTTGATTTTTAGGCTCTGTGGACTCAAAAAAAATTTTTTTTTTTTGCACTGCTTTGTGGTATCCAGATAGTGCCTCTGAGGCTGATTTCTTGAAGTGCTGATCCTATAAGGCATTAAAAAAAATAACATTGCTCCATCTGCTCTACAGATAACTGGTCATCACATGGGACAATTTGTCAATCCGCCTTAGCAGATTCCCAGAAAGGGCCACCTCCAGAAAGAAGGTTTTTTCCCTACCCTAAAACGTTCCTTCTACCTGGTTTTCTTCCTTCTCCCCCTCCTCTCAAATATAATTGGGGATGTCAAGTCTAATAATCCAAGTTAAAAAGATAGAACAAGATCTACAACTGTTTGAAAAATGGTGACCACTTGAATTTTCTGGGTTGCTTAGCTGAACAAAACTGAAATTYGGAAGCCAAAGTATTAGGGTTTTTCTTTTTTCTCCTCATTTCTCTAATTTCTTCTTCATTAAAGGTTAAGAGAAGGAGGATGCTTCCTCTTGCCTTGCTTTCTTCCCCCTCCATCTCCCCAGACCTACCTTCTGAGGAAGATCTGGACTAGAAGAATATGGTTCTTGCGGCTCTAAAGGAACCAGTACACCAGTGCACCTTCACCACTGAAYTTCCCATACATGAAATCTTGTTTTAGCCTTCTCAAACAAAACAAAACAGAACAAAAAAAAACCCCTGTGAAAACCGAAACAAACAAAAAAATCTGCCTAGGAAGTACCAGGCTTATTTAGACCATAATATATAAACCCAAGTTGTCCCTAAGTTGGTTTAGTAATTCTGCAAAAGGCCACAGTTCCTTACTGAGCTCTTCTGCTAGACTCTAATTTTGAGTTTCCTGACAGCTCTTTAAGTGTAGGCTCCTAGACACAATATTACGGCTGGTCACATGCTGTAACAGGAACCTTTGGGGCATTAACAGATTTTTTTTCTGAAGCAGTGACACGTAAGTTGATTAAACATTTTTATCCGTTTTATCAGTCATAAAATGGATACATGTGACACAGTGGGAGTGCCAGGCTTTGGCAAATCAAAGCTTCAATTTATTAGTGTTTCAGTTTTGATCCTTTGATTCAAACTCGCTTAGACTTGTGTTAGATGTTTTTCCTTCTGACTACTTTCCTTAATTTAAGGTGTCCGCAGGTTGACATGGAGGTGTCTGATCTCCCTCCACTTGGATATTTTGTGCTAGTAAGGCTCAAAATTTAAACCTTAACATCTGTCTCAATTCTTCATCTTAAGGAARCCTTCCTCACTCCCTCCCCTCTGGGAGACAGTGGAACGTAGTTAACTTTAATCTACTGAAACCATTTGGTGAAAAATATTGTATGAAAGAAAGTGCTTATACTCAGAATTCTTTTTTATTGAAAGGTGGGGGGTTGGGTTTTTTTAATGGCTAAAACCAAGGAATACTGAGTATCCAGAATCTGGGCCAAAACAAGACTTGAAAACAAATATATAAAGGATTGAGAATGAGAGCAACCACGTGCTCTTATGGGCCAGGGCCTGGAGCTCTGTTCCCTGCCTTGCAAGGAGGGCTAATCCCGTTACCCACACTGCATTCTCCCTGATTTTGGTTTTTGGGGTTTTAAATCTGTTATTTATTAAGTCTTTACCAAGTCTTATTTATCTGGTATTTATCAAGTCCTTCTTTTGCTACTCCAGTGTATCTATTGGAGGGGGGGGAGTAAAAATGAGCAGGAAGTTACTATAACACCTTCATGAAAAGGTGGAGAAATATTATAAGCTGATTTCACTCCTGTCTCCTTAAAGAGAATGAAGTCGTTGGTGATATAAATATACCATTAAAAATAGTGGCAATTAGAGAGTCTCGAGAAACAAAATACGAATTTGATGCAAGGAAGAACTCATTTCAGAGAAAACCCTTATCTCTTTTCTCCGTGTTTCTAATTTGAAGCTCCTTGACGTCAGGACCTATTCGTGATAGTTGTTATTCAACTTTCAGTTTTGTCACATAAGTGAAATGTCACGGGCCAGACTCTCTGGCGTAAACTGGCATATTTTTACTGATTATGCGAAACAGAAGTAGACTCTGGCCTCAGATCTGCTTTAGACCTTTACTGTCTGTTGAGGGTGCAAGTAGATGCGAGTCTGTAAAACCCTGCACACATGCAGCAGTGAATGCTTTTGCATGAATTGCTTCATTTGCTCGCGAATGAGGGAGAAAATTGTCCCTTACGCCTAGATGTGCCTGTCCGCATGCAAAGAAGAGACGTCAGCAGAATCCGAAGGTGTTTTCCAGCCCTCCCATTAAAGCTGGGCACTTCAGCGTTGCAGGAGGTGGTGGCGGGTCTGAACATCCATCTGCCCCAACGCGTCCCCGTCGCAATGCCACACGTGGCAGCAGATTTACACCAGGGATCTCGGAGCTGCGAAAAGAGAGAGGCTGGATGAAAGAAACCAAAGTGGCAGAAAATACGTTTGCACAGAGGTAGCACGGCGGTGCTTCAGGACGTTGATCTCGTAATAGAGGAACCTCTCAGCAGGAGGGGAATATAACTGCACCCAGCAAAATGACCTGGGGAACAAATTGGCCGGCTCAGAAGAGCATGGTGCTTTCATAGATACCCTTCCAGAAAGACGAGGTGGCCTTTTCCCAGCGCCATAACCTGGAGCTGGGGAACCTGAAAAAGTTTACATGAGAACATAAAAATGAGTTATTGTTTTACATAGCAGTGATGTCTATTTTTGGCAGCGAGGTGAAGCTATGGAAAGCAGTGATTTTTCTCCTTTTATCTAAGAGATTTGTATTGAGTGGAGCTGCTCTGTTGAAAAGCAGGTATTAGGCTGCATCTTGGACGCATCTGACATATCCAGATGTACGTCTGCAAAAACTCACCTCCCAAACTTCGGAGGGGATCTGCAGTTTCTCTGGTTGCGCCTAAGCTACTAAATGAAACAGGCCGGGGCCTGTTGTCAGGTCCTGAAGACAAGTAGCATTGTACAGGCTGTGTCTGGATGACTAAACTTTCTTTCTCCCCTCTGTTTCATGCCTTTTTTCACTCTGAACAGGGAGACCTTGTTCATCCAGCTGACTGGGACTCGTCCATGGCCTGTGCTATCCCAAAAACCAGCTATTGCCTGGAGGAGTGTTAGCTGGCACAGGCTGAACCTCTGCCAAGGAGCACGCTGAAGACTGAGCAGCCCCTGCCCTGGCCCTATATAGAGCTATTTAGTCCAGTTTAGGCAGGACGCTCTGGAGCTGCAGCTCCAATTCTGGAAAGCCCTTAAGGGCGCTTTGAACTCTAAAGCACTCCAGTGCGTGCAAATACTTGCAAAACACGTTCCCAAATCTGGCTGCCCTCGGTTGTGCCCCCATTGCTCGGCTTTGGTGTTCGCGGCTGCCCCTTGCTTTGCCTACCACATCTTCTGGATCACCCTTTTCTAGCCAACATTTTGGAGCAATGCCAAGGTCGTAGCAGAGTAGGCATTTCCATGAAGTCTTTCCACAACGTGCTATTTGAGCCAGCCACTACTTCTACACCAGTGTACTGAGGGGCAGCTGTTTGGGGTGGGCAAAAAAAATAGCAAATAGCATTTTAAGCCCTCACATTCATAAACTAGATAGGCGGACATCTAATCACCTGTGCCTGTAACCAACTTGGGTCACGGTGCTGGAGTGCTTTAAAAACTGCGTGTATTTCTCCCCTGCTTGCCACATGTTCTACTAAAGTTTAGTACAGGCAGAAACTTAAGGGCAATGGCTAGAAAGGCAGCAGCAGCAGCAATGCTTTGTATCGGTGGAGTGCTTTCCTTTCAGGAGTCTCAAAGCTCTGTACAAAGTGTGAAGGTGCCCAGGCTTTTGAAGCACTCTTACGCTCTCCTGTCTGCAGTTAGCAATTATATTTGGGACAAATAAGGATCTCGTGCCCCCTGACAGGTCACTTCCCCTCTGTGGCCAAGTGTTGAACAGCACGAAAGAATTCCTGTCTAGACACCATTGTCTTTTTTGCATTAGTAGTAGTACACTTGAATCCTTTTCAGCAATCATGTCCAATGCGTGCTTCCTGTACTTGGATATATAAGGATGACCTTGGCCATGTGTATAACTTTATGCAGGAGTAGCTGGCTGAATAGGGACTGGACAGGGCAGATCTTCCTTTTAGCTGGTAAAATCCTGCATGAATTCTACTGACGTCCAAGCAATACAACCTGGCACTAAGAGGGAGAGGGTAAATGAGCAAAAAAATAGGCAGACATTAAAAAGGATTAGGCGTTTGATTGCAGTTGGCTTCTCAAACAGCAGTTTCAGGATACGTATCCCCTACGCTGCTGACAAATGAATGCTGACAGAACACTTTGAGCAACCCACGTGTCCGTGCCTGTTATCATCATCTCTTCAGGACTTTTTTTATAACATCTGTGTTTGTCCCTGAGCAAGATGGCAGTCTCCTTGGGGCAGGGAGTGTGTTTTCTCTGGCGTGCTTCAGACAAGGAGTTTCTCATCCCATTTGATTCTCTGGCATGGCTATAACATAAATGGATAAAATAAGCAATTCACCCAGAAGAGTTTAATTACCCCAAACAGCCTTTTCATTGCTCTCAAAGGAATTTTGGCTTCCACAACTCATGTTGGATGATGCTGCAGCCCAGGAGAACTGTTGCACTGAGAGATGATGCATTTGTGTTGAAGAAAGCACCTGCTACAGCACTGAGCTCCGGTGATGACCCCCACCTGTGTGGGCTTGCACATACAGTATTGCCCTGGGCCCTCTTGGAAGGAGATGGGGTAAGGCGGCACTGTGGCATGCAGGGAGGACACCCCGTAGCAAGCTAGCAGCCAGCTGATCTCGGTGGTGGTGGTGGTGCGGGCTGCCGTAGCTGCCGACAGAGYCAACGCGGGCTGCCAGCGCTCTCTGTCCTGTGCCGCTGGAGTTCTCTTTGGGTATTGACAATGCAATGCCGAAGCTGCCTCTGTGCAAACGGGCTAGAAATGGGAACAAAATAGCCTTACATGCTCCTATTTTCTTTCTGTTTGTCCTTATTTCTACTTGTGGGGTGGCTGGTCTTTAAAAACAAATGTAGGAGGCAGGCCCCCCAAGCTGGGTCATGTAATCTGACCCTGCGCTTGGGTAATGACTTTAGGAAGAGCCGGTTGTCCTCCTCTCCTGCTGGGAACAAGTTAGTTCCCAGGGCTGCAGCCTGAGTCAGGGCGCAGCACATAGCATGAATCCTATGCCCTGATCAGCCCCCACAGCAGTGTTCAGGCTCATCTTGCTGGCTTGCCAGCACAGTCCCGGTTAAACCAGGACATCTGGTCACCTCATCGATCCCTCCATTTATACAGCACCTGAGTCATGTCCCTTGCCCTGTGCTCTTTGGGACTCTGAGCTAGCCTTGGAGTGATCATGATCCAGGCTCTTGTTCAAAAGTTTAGAAGAAAAAAGAAGTGCGCACATCTCCTGTCATCTTATTCTTTAGAGGGGTATGCTTTGGGCTAGCTAGCCTGGGAGACTTTTCTTTCCTTAGCTTAACCCAAAAGACAATAGAAAAGCATTTTTTGATGATGAATGAATGAATGAATGAATGAATTGTGATTCAAAGCAGCACCCTGCCTTCTGTATGGCACCATATCAGCAAGTACGAAGAGGCAACACAGTCTAATGTCTGAGGCACAGGAGATGTCTGGAAATCAGGTCCAACCCATGACACTGCTACCCATTTGCTTTCTGATCTAGGCCTCCTGCGTTTCAGCTTTGCAGTCTGTAAAATGCAGAACAATCCTGTCTGCAGTACACTTTGAAGACTAGGAAGGAAGCAGTAGATGTTGGGGGGGGGKTTTTGCTTTGTTTAAAGCAATATTTAGTTCATGTCCTGTGGGTCTTTGTAGCCTGGAGACTGGACCCTACAATCCTTTATTCTTCCAAAAGATCATTGCACTAACTCAGTTTTACTTACCTAAGTCAGACTGAGTAGGAAAGCTGTAAGGTTTTCTGTTGAAGGAAGAGAGGAGCAAGAATTTTTTTTTCTCTTGTAATTTTTACAAATATACAGGGAAAATGTACGTATTTTAGCACTTAGGGTTAAATTTCAGACTGACCACTGAAAGCGCTGAGCTCCAGCTAATGCTGCCCTATGGGGAGCAACTTGCTTGCAGTGGATCTCTACTTTGTGAGACCGTGGTGCTTTAAAGCCGGCCAAATCCTGCTTCCTTGTCATGCAGCTGAAAGCTGTGAATAGGTTGTTTGCTCAAGTTTCCATTCAGTGCTTCGCACTCGCATGCTCTGTAACACTACTCACTTGAAGAGCRCTTACTATTTTTTCCTTAATTCTTCACAGTTCTCATGCTCTGACTGTATCTCCTCCAGGCCTTTAGCTGAAAGCATAGCAACATCTCCTGGACCGGGATGGCTATCGGAAGTTCAGTTGCCAAAGGGCTGTCCTTAAACACTGAATGGAGATGTTCACCTCATTTTAGAGACTCCAGATTCATGCCCATTGTGCAAGTACAGAGGATGGAGCAGGGGCAGCGCTTGGTGCTGCGCATCTCCTCACCTTCGTGATGAGGAGCAAAGGACCAGCTACCCAAAACTGCCCAGTCATTGTTCAGCCATATCCCTCCCAATCAGGTTTATCACATCTGATGATGCAGATCACCATATTGCACTTTAGAGGAAACCAGGGAGAGAAAAAAAGAGAACTGGACTGATGACACCAGACCAAAAGAGGTAGGAGGGATTCAACCGGGCAATGAGTGTGTGAGCTGCTGAATGTCTGAGTTTAGCTACCAAGGAGCTGGTCTCCTGTAGAGGACATGAGTATCCTTGAAGTTTGAACAAGAAGCTGCCAAAAGAGGTTCTCTAGTCAGCAAGGAAGCAAACTACAGGCCCTGTTGCCCCCCTTGCAAGACCAGACAGAGGGAGGCAAAAGCAGAAGGGTGACAGCCAGCCTCATCAGAGCAAACACAGGAGATGTCAGCGGGGAGGCTGGGAGGGATCGGGCTCCTCATCGGCATCTTCGCTGTCTCCAGCCACTGCACACCGCGTGGCGCTGCCTCCATGTGCTCACGGGCCCAGCTGAGCTGGGTCACCTGCGGGCTGCCTCCCTTCTTCTTGCTCAAACGGGCACAAAAACACCGCAAGGGAACTGCTGCCCCCACAACTTAGGGCAAATGGAAAGTCTAGGTTTGTTATTCACATACTAAAGTTTCAGGCAAGCTGCAAGCCAGCGGGCAAGAATAGTAGGGCCTGTTGTTAAATAGACTATCAGGTAGACTCTGGCCTAGGAAGAAGGGCGTTTCCGCTTGTATAGCGTATCTTCGCTTTGCAATGTCTCCTGCTGACATGGAAAACGTTTTTCCTCAGCCTGAATAGTCAGCACACATATTGCACACGAGCCGCAGCCCTTGTTCATTTGCTCCCTGGTGGGACTTGGCTCGTCGTGCTCCGGTCGGTGGTGATGTTATGTGCAGTTAATGGTCCAGCTAACTCACTGACGGTCTTCACTTTTTTTCCCCCGCCCTGACCTTATTAGAGAAACTGCATTGGCAGTGACTGTTCTTACTGAAGTTATATTTTAAACAAACAAACAAACAAACAAACAAAAWTTCACAGGAAACTGGAATTTTCCCCCATTGAATTAGAGCAGTGTTCCCCCCAGCCTGATGTTATTTCAGTTGCAATGACTAAAAACAGGTGCTTCCAAAGAAAAAAAAAAAGGTGTCCAGCATCAGCCTCTGTGTGCAACATGTGCAGAAGCTCCTGCCACATTCTCATTAATGAAGGGATAAGTGGATTCCTTAAGCAGGAGGTGTCATATCTTTACAACGTTTTTGCCACTTAGGGTGCAGGGGGAAGTCATTGCCTTCTACCTTTCTGAAGCCTTTCCCTTTTATTCCTCCCGCAAATAGAGGCAGAGGCAATAATAACAAAATGTTATTAGTGGAAAGTCTTATTTCACTTTTCTGCTGAAATTCCAAGAAATACATTTCATCCAAAAGGCACTAGCCAGGCACAGGTTGGGCAGTTCAGTGCTCCTTGGCCAAGATGCCTCAGCTGGAGTCTCTGGTTGCTCCTGCACCCGTTGTGCCCTGGGCAAAGGAAAGGAAGAGCTATGTATTATTTAAACATAGCTGTGCTTTTTGGAGAGAGAAGTCTTTCCTCTTGTTCTAGCAATTAACCTAGCAGATCACATTGCAGGAAAATACAAAAAGCTGGAAAGGGGACAGGGAGTATGGATGTGAATGCAGATTTGTTGTCTGGTGTGATACAAAGACACTGCTTGTACTACAGGAAGCACAGCTGCGTTAGCAGCCAGATTTTTTGCTTAATTTTTACTGCTGTCCTTGTTAAATCTTGACTGGCTAACCAGTATTTGAAGTGCTGGTAAGATAGTTTAGGTGTATTCCTTTAGCTTTCACAGAGGGGTCTGCCGCTATCGCTAGTCCTTCTTCCTGCCGTGTGCGATCACCTAAGTAACATTTCTGCTTCCAGATGGGTTGAATTCTTTAAAGCGGGAGGAAAACAGAATCTTCTTTGCTTATTCATGCATGGAGTACTCTTATTTGCATGAGAAGAGAGAGGTCTGGAGAACAGCATTCCCTAAAGGCTGTGAGAACGRGGAACCTACACGCTCGCAAACAGGGAATAAGGAGGCCCAAATGTAGATGAGCTGAATTTTTGTTCTGCACTTACCACGTGTTTTGTTTTTTCTTTTTACCCCATTTTCAGCATTCAAAGTGCTCAGCACAGCTAATATCTAGCAATAATGGTTGGGAACAACACTGGCAGCTTTGGCTGAATTTCACTGGGCGATTGCTTTGGTGACATACGCCACAATTACAAAGAGGTCATAGAAGAGGATGTCCTAAATGACTGGATTTAAAAAATAGAAATGGATTTCTGAATGAATGGAGCATTTCCTAATGACCAGTGTGTTGTAATGCGACACGCTGCTAAATCTGAACACCCAGTAACTTTAGGAGGCATCGCTTGGTAATGGACAACGGCAGCGAGCCGGGTGGACCTGCTGGACCTGAACGCTAACGTGGGGAAAATGTTGAATTGCCCCCACAGTCGGATCAACTTCAAATTATCCTGAGAGGGAAACTTAACTGATATTTTTTTCAAGTAGTATCTGTCAGTCATACAAAGGACAAAAAAAAGCTCATTCTAAAGATCTTTTAGTTTTTCGAATGTAGCTTTGCATAAGCATGCAATTAATGACTACTAAAAATAATTTTCAGTGGTCATAGTTTTCAAAGAACATGGTTACCCCAGTTGCTATTTATTAATGATGATGGGAAGGTTCTGCAAATAGAAGCATAAATACATTTTTGTACGTGCACAATTATGGATATTTAGTACACAGAGACACTTCCCAAAAGTTCTGTTAGAACAAAAAGCCCTTTAAGTGACTGTTTACAGATGACTTGCAGAGAATAAGTAAGAGGTTTGAGCCTGGCTGAACTGGGCAGCYGCTGAGAATTCAAATAAATGGTCACAAACCCTGCTTTTTCCACAAGTTCCGCTTTAGGAGATGTAGAAATGAGAAATGTCACAAGCTAATGCTGTCCATCAAAGCAGTGGACAGAAGGAAACTTTGTCTTATTTCCAGTCGCTTGGCTCACTCTTCGAAAGCTGGTTCTTTAACCATTATCATTTCTAAAAGCTTTTTAATCTATAGGATCCAGCCGCGATCTCATGGGCTTTGATACGATTTTTTTCTGTGAGCAATGTGAAAGGCTGTGTGAACAATGAAAAGATCACTTGTGTCTGTATGCCATATGCACTGTGATGTATCAATCCATACAATAACTAATGCACTTATCAACACCTTTGATCTTCCCTCATATTTATTTTCATCTCTCGCATATCCCCAGTGGGGCCAATTCTGACTTTCCGGCTCTTCGAGGCTCTCCAAGCGTATCCGCCGTAGCTGTAAAGCTCTGCGCTGTTGAACGCAGAATTTCTTCCAAAGCCAGKCTGGCCCCAGAGCCCCGTGTTGTCAGCGCCTGCATTTGAAAGGGCTGAAAACAAAGTCACACATAGGACGTGCAATTTGTCACCAGTCATCAGAGCTAATAAGATACTGCCTTATGCCGGGGGGGGGGCTGTCTTACACAAGGCCATAAAAAGAGTTTTTAATCACAGAGCTACTACACTTCAATATCAGCGGTGTGTTTTTCCCTAAGCTTGTTTCACCTTTCTTTGCTCGTTTATAGATTTGGGAACCTCTGAAGAGCTCAAGTCCTGTTCAGACTGGGTTCGGGACACTTCTGTCTTTCCAGGTAGGGTTTCTGGGCCCTCAGGAATACTTTGCTCAGACTTTGCAGAAAGGAAGCTAAGTGCTCAAACACTATTTAAAACAAAACAAAATCAAAGTAAAAATGCACATTTCTTAAAGAGGTGTTTCTCCATGGCAGGTGTGGCACATCCAGAATCCCTGTGAGGTGCTAAAGCTCCTTAGATGTGACCTACTTACCCATGGCACTTTTAACACATGGATAGAAGGCTCCTTCCAACTCGTGCTAACAATGACATAGTAGAGATGTCTTCCTCACTTCTGCCACATAGTCTTGGCCTGCTCCAAGCTTTAGCTCTGCTGTAATGGCAATGGCACCCTGAAGGAAGGGTGAATCAACTGTGATTGCCTTCTCTATTCTGCATCAGTCTTTAACATAAAATATCTTCACTGCCAGATGTAAGATATCAGGTAATTCTTTCACCGTAGCATGCTTTGAGGTGTCAGAATTCCCACTGAAATGTCCAATGGAGGAGAAAAAGAACTGGACAACTGATGGTTGTATTCCTACTGCCTTGGCATAACATGGGAGTAGAGTAATAAAAATGTTAAATTTCGATCCTTACTGTAAGAGGTATTTTTTAGACAAACATGATTCAGTGTACCTCAGCTTCTAGCTTCACCCATGTGCTGCTCTAGAATATGCAAGTTGACTAAATTTGGTCCAAGCTGATGTCCCTTGGGTGGGAATGGGTACCACACCAATCTGTTGTGCATAGAAAAGGGAGATCTTTGAGGTGGATCCAAAGCAGGCCTTGCTCTGCCTTTTGTGGACAGCTTTGGGAAGGTACCCATCTTTTGGCCCTTGGCACAGTAAACACCCAAGAAGTTGGCTGTTACAAAAACCATCAGAAGCAAATGGAACATATGAGCTTGAGGCAAGGTAAAAACCCTTCTAGACTGAAAGGTCAAGTATTAGTGAAATAAACTTGGGGACAAGCTCATCTGGCCARCTTGGGCTCGCTCTTGTGTACAGTTAACCAGACTATGCTGCAGACAAAAGCTTTGTCATCAGTTATATTTCATCTGGGGACTTTTCTGTAATTCAGTGCAGGCAAGAGGAGGATTTCTGAGCAGGAAAACCCATCTGGGGTCCTGTCTGTCTTCCTGGAGCAAAACTGCTGTTTGTACTGCTGCCTCTGGAAAGTCTGTGCTCCCACGCACAATACTTTGTTTCCCATGCCTATACGGTGATCATTTTAATCAGACTTCTTCAGGAAGGTGCCTGCATATTCAGTCTGTGAGTTTTGAGCTCATGGTGGATGGCTGGGCTAGATTGAACTAAACCTGGTTCACATGATGTGAGCTCATGTCATCCATTCTTTGGATCAAAGACTGATTGCAAAAATGCATAATAATGAATTAATGGAGACCTAAGGGGACTGGGAAGTCAACTGTTTGACAGCAGAGGTCTGGTTGCTTGTTTTCTGGCAGTTTTCCTGTCAGGCTATATTATGTGGTCACTTCCAAGTCTGAGGGATGACAAAATGGATTAGCATGTCCAGGTTAGACAGTGTTGAAAACAAGCATCTTTTATCTGTTAGATATCCTTTATGGAACCATTCCCACACTGATCATCGCAAGGGCCTGTTTGAGACTGCACACTTTCTGCTCCTTTCTTCTGCAAAATGGCTAACATCCAGTAACAGCATCCAAGAGTTCAGAAAGCTAGCTGCCAGCGTGAGCTGCTGTCCTGGGCTTGTCATCTCTGCTGGGTTTCTGCTTGTGACTTTGCAGCTCACAAGCTGTACAGCTGTAGATAAGCAGCTTCGAAGTGCTCTAGGGCTCCCATATTCCCAACCATGAAGACATGAATAACTCATAAGGTGCTACCATGCCATCAGCTGTAATCAGCAAAGGATGTAAAGGCTATTGAAATCAGAGGGAAGATGCTCTATAGTCTTGAAATACTGTAGGCTTAATCTTGAGTTCCTTGCTAAGGGCCTGCTCCATTCACGCTCCCCCTGAAGTCAACAGGAGCTGGCTTGTTATACTATAAGATTTTTCTTATATTTGCCTCAGATTAACCCTGAAAAATTGTTTTTACATATCTGTGCTCAGAACATTGATTTTGACACATGAAAACTTACCATTTTGGAAAACAGTAACGTTCAGCGGTGGCACTGCAGATTTATAATAAGACCTGAAGTGACCCACTGTATGCATCTGTGGTGGCTCTCAGACCTGCCAGTTTAACTGAAAAGCTTTTACAAAGAAAAGCACGTGTGGAGTGAAACCTTGCAAGTCACCGCAAAGGCAGCCAGGTTTAATGAAGAGAAAATGTTATGAATATTGAGGCATCGTGCAGCTGGGCATGTTCACTGCAGCCTGCCTGGCTGACCTACCCCATCTTGTTGTGATTTTGTCCCCACACTGAGGTACCTTGGGAGGTATGTTCCCATACATCACGCAAAGCTACCTCCTTACCCTCCTGAACTCTCCAGAGGTGTTTCTTGCCATGGCCCCTTCCAAAATGTTGGCCAATACCAACACTAGATGCCAATAGTATCAGCGCTTAGCCGGTTCTTATTAGCTGGTTCTGTCTTGTTCTTTTGGTCTTTGGCGTTTTTAAGTGCTTTTCAGCTGGGATTCTCATTTCTCCTGTTCAGACACGATGGCCTGGTCAAGGCCTAGCACCTAAGAGGTGCATGGTAATAAGAAACACAACCCTGAAAGCATTCGTGTCCAGTCCTAGAAAAACACAGCTTGGAAATTCATGTTTTGTCTGCAGCGCTCAGGCTAGCGAACTGGCTGATGGCACGTCTGCCGACGAGTGCTTCACCCTCAGTGCGGCACGGCCTTTCCTAGACAGTCCTTGCAGACCAGCCTTGCCCAGAAATTATACTCGGGGGCTTCAGAAACGAAGAGCCAGGATGCTCATCCTGTTCCCTCTGTGTGGCTGGTGGTTTTGGAGTGATTCAGTTTTAAACGAGGAAGTTCCTGAGCTGCTTGAGACGACAGTTTCCCAAGCAGTTGTATCAGCACAGCCAAGGGGCTGTGAACTGTGGCAGGGGAGAGAGGACGAGGAGCAGGGAGTGAGCGAGGGAAAGGACCACCGTAACCTAGATTTGCTGCTGCAGGTTCATTGGGTAGACGCTTTCCCACCCCAAGTCAGCGCATCAATTAGGCAAGTCATGTTAGAGCTTGAATTAATTCGTTGCCAGTCAACTTCTGTTAATAAAAGTGAGTGTAAATGCAAATGACCACCCAAAATGACATATAAAGTTCAAAGGTGAGCCACAGCTTAGACAAGTTTGTCTAAAACTAGACTGACTGCCAGTGGCAGTGACATCTCTCTTATGTTTGCCCTTGTTCCCTGTTGACCAAGGAGCTAATTCTGTTCTCGTTCGCAGTGACGTACATCTGCAGTAATACCAGAGGCATGCTCTCCATCCTTTTTTTATGCTGAGAAGTGGCCCAAACAAATGAGGTGTAAACTCTCAATCTGGGCAATGCAGTGCCAGTCAGGAGAAGTCACCACCTGCAGCTCTATGAATAGAGAGTGGAAGCATTTTAACACATTTAAGTGTTGACATGATCTCTCCAATGGCAGTCCCCAAGTCTTGTGTTTCTGCTGTGACCTGAAGTATATTTACAGGTATGCAAGCTATGGCCAGCAGTTCGCAGCCAGGAGCTCTGCTCTGCGGCACTCAGGCCATTTCCAATGTCCAACATTGCATGTGTGATGCCAGAGCATCCCTGCAGTGCTGGCGGCCATCGGGATGGAAGCGCCATGTTTGTGCAAGGGTTGTGACCTTGGCTGCAAGAGTCAAATTCAAGTCCAACCTGACCCGCTGGCACAGATATGCTGATACCATGTTGTAAAGGGAAAGTCATCACAACAACATCTAATGCTTGCCTGTGATAATGCCTTTTGATACTGCTATCCATAGTGCCCCAGCTCTGATCGAACATCGCAGGAGGTGCGTTTCTACCCATTTGAACAATCAGACTTGTTCCAGCACGGACAATAATAGTAATTTTCCCAGACAGAATTGACATTAAAAACAAATTGTTGGTTAATTTCCTGCTTTCTTAACATCATTGATCCCATAGCTATGCCCTTAAGCAGCAATGCCTGAATATAAACTACCACAGCAGTAAAATAACTCCATTTGGATGCACAGCACAGCTCTCTTATTGCCAGACTTTAAATCCCGTCAAGAGTTTTAGGGTTACTCATGCAAAAATAGTCTGTCTGCCTGAGTGAGCTTATGAGGGCTGTGCATCAGCATCGTACTAGAGGTGTAAGCATTTGCAAACGCCACGGTTGTGAGCTATGGTGCAACTTTGGAAAATCTGTCCTTTCCAATCTGTATAAAGCTGTCATACAGGGAATTCCTCACTGAACTCAGAGTAATATTAATGGGCAAATATTATCCCCATTTTACATACACAACGCTAGCTCAACTTGTTCAGATCCACACAACAAATCCATGGCAGAACTGGGAGGCTACTCTGGTGAAGACAGAGCTGAAATTCATCCATAGACCTGTCTTGGCAGCCAGTCGGTGCAGTGCTAGATAGGGAAATGAATGTTCAAGAGGGGCCAAATACTGCAGTGATTGCCAAAGCAAACCCAATGATGGACTATGACTGTGCAAATGTGGCTCGTGGAAGAAGTTGTGCGTATTTTGGCAGAGGGACAGGTTATGGGCTACTCATCTTTCTCAGGAGCTCACGTCTCCTATTTGGACTTGCAGCATCTCTGGAAGGTTTGTAGATCGTGGTTTTGCATCAGGCACATCTGGAGGTGTGCGCCATATGGCAAGGGAATAGCACAGGACGTTCAATTTGAGGGGGAACCATAAGAAAGAAGCAGATCTGAGGCAGCAGGGCAGGACTGAAAGACCAGCAGATGGGTCCTGGATAACCTGGCAGTAGAAAGGAGTGCTTTCCTCTTTCTTCTTTTTTTCTCATCCAGTAAATTTATGGCTAGTTTAGCATTTGGATTTAAGATCACTCGGGGAGAGGTTTTAATGATTATAGTAGTCAAACCATGAAGATGGTAAACCTTGAAGACACCGGTCTTCAGCTCAGTGGGTTTCAGGCTCTCTTTAACGCCCTCCAAAATTCAAGCCCTCTCTAGACCACCCAGCCAAAACTGGAATGAAACAGCACCCATATAGAGACAGTCTGGTTTCACTCCGCAGGTGAGGAAAGGGCCCTTACCTTCCCAACCCTTTGGAAACAGGACCTGCTCCATGCAGACACTGTTGGGAGTGACTCTTGGAGAAGCTTCTCAGCAAAAAATAAAGGAAACTGAGTAAAATGTTCAGGAACGTCCAACAGTGGGAGAGTAACAGTGCAAAAAGGGGGAGCATGAATAGTAGAACCGAGTGACAGAAGGCAAATGAAGAGCCCACAATGTGAAGCTGCTGAAGCAGAGAACAGAGCTACAGGATAGTGCCGGGGGCTGGTGTTCTTTCCCTATAGAGCCTGACTTGCTTTCCAAGGCAGCACACAACGAAACCTCTTCTCACCTTACTGTGAAAAGTCACAAATGGGAGGTTAGAAAGATTATTCCACTTGGTTACTCATGTCCACTTGAGGAAAAAAAAGGTTGAAAAAAAAATCCTTTTGGATAAGAGAGGAGGACACCCCAACCTTTTTTCATTCGGGGCAGGGGGAAGGGGGACTTGGTTAAATAAAAGCTATCTTAAGGTAAAACAATTAACTTCTACAGTAAAATCTGTCTTCTGGAAATCCATCAGCAGTGGCAAGCCTTCTCATTAAGCGGTCATAATAAACATCCCCAAATATTCAAGTATGCTTTTGTTTTGCTTGTTAAAAGTCCACTTTCAATACAGATAATGCCCTCTCTCATATATACATACATGGGTGCATGCACACCCACGCACAGATGCATGCATGTACGTAGGATGACTTATTGCTAAAACTTACTGCAGCTTTTAAGTAACTAGAAATCTCATGGGCTTGTAGCAATGGCTGAAAAAGCAGGTCTTCTCTGCTGCATGGGGATACGATACTTGTGTCGAGATGCCGTGACTCCCGCCCGGCTCCCGCAGGGCTCATGCTGAAGCCGGGGCAGCCGCCGCGCCTGGGGCTAGATGCGCCTTCAGCTGCCCGGGAAGGACTACTCTGGCATATTCTGGCAGAGGGTAAACTGGCTTTCTGTTTTGGGAGATGGATTTGGCTCACGTCGAAAGCCAGCCTGTTTGTAGGAAATGGCGACTGTCGGAAAATCAGCTTGTGAGACTCTGTTAATAATATTGGCAATGAGAAATGTGTCTCCCGAGGTCGGTGAGAACTGCAGTATGGCAAAATAGGCAAGTTTCCTATGTGGCCTTTTGTTGTTTTCCTAGTTTGTCAGCTTTGGGATATTTTAAATCAATTAAATATTAGTAATATAATGCCCCATTTTGTATCTATTCAGACAAAAGCTGAATTATGAGGAGGGCCTGGATGCATCACTGGGAACATCTGAAGGCATACTTATCTCATTTATAAATGATCCACAGAGCTTCCCTTTCCTTTGGAACTGGACTGACTTGTGCTAAGTTTTTTTGCCATTTTGTGCATCTTCCTACTTGACCTCTCAAATGGCAAGCAAGGGATGAATAGGTTTTGGTCCTACAAACCTCAAGTTGCCCTACTCAGCTCCTGGTTCCTCGGGAGCTGAGAAGCAGGAGAATAATGTTGCTTGTCCAGAGGTACATGCCCGGAGCATCAGACCCTTAATTATGTAAAGAATTGGAGCCAGCTTCCTCCTGACTTTTTGGATAAGTAGTTTTGCTGAGTTTACAAGAGATTACAGCAAGCAAAATTTGGCACCTGTCTCCTTTGGCATGAAGGGGCTCTTTTGCCCACGCAGACTTCTGCCATGGAAATTTGTGCTTATTCAAGGATCCACCCAAGTGGATCCAGTTGCCATGTCAGCAGATTAGTGCATAAAAAAGACTAGTAATTCTGGGCAGAAATTTAGCATCCTGTCTCCTAAGACTGAGCTGAATCGTAAGTACACTTATTTATCCTCTTAATACCATGTGGGAAAACTTGGCTCGAGCCCATCTTGCTCTGCTCCCCTCGACTTTCATAGCTGGAAAGGTAGTACGCAACCCTCCTTCTCAACATGAATGTCTTCTTCCTTGGTTGGTTTGTTGCTGGAGGCTATTTTACTGAAGAAAAAACTGGTTATGTGTGTATGTGTGATACCTGGGCCATGACAAATTGCATAAACTGTAAGAAATCCTATGGGCTCTGTAGTACTGACTTGGCAACTCAAAACCAAATTTCACTGTCTGATAATTAGAATATGCTCTTGCTCTGCTTTGCTGCAGTCTTGTACTAGATGGTTACAGTAGGGGTAGATAATCAAAATAAGGGCATGCTATCCAGAAGCATCATTGGCAGCAGAAAAACAGGGCAGGCTGCAAAAGGAGCTGTCACTCTTGTGCGCCTTGAATAGTTTCATATCCAGAGGGCTGAAGAGAAATCAGATCTATAAAAAGGGTCTTTTAAGTTCCTATGGATACAGTAAATTCCTGCATACACATGAAACGTGCAAAATACGTCTTTGGAGACTTTGGGATAAGAAATCCTAATAGGAGAAACTTGGGTGGAGGTTTTTGAAATTGCCTCAGTGTTGGGCTAATGCTGCTAATTGAAGTGAATACTAAAACTAATACAGACTTCAAGGGGAGCAGTTACCTCAAGGGTAAATCTTGAAGATAACTAGGGTACTTTTTCTAGATTTCAATGTTTACATGGAGGAAAGACTTCATAGCTGCGTATTTTCTGTGACTATACATGAGGGAGAGTGACATCTGAAGAAACATATGTAGGCTTTCTTCTCCAAAGAGAAAATTGGATCAAGACAAAAATGACCTAAATAAACATTGGAAGATCATAGAAAACAGCCCCCTTGAGGCAGAAAAGAGGAATATATACATGTAGATAAGGATTATGTGCAAAAGTTGAGTATTGTTCTTTGGGGAATTTCAGTGCATCAAAGGAGCCTAATATCAGTCCCGGAATAACATCAGAAGAAATGTGTTCTGAAGAAAAGAAGTACAGTGGGTGAAAGAAAATTGTATGGCCAGGGAGGATACAACGGACTCTCTACTATGGGAAATTCAGAGGCAGCTTCTGGCCTTTCCATGTTTTGCTCATGCGGCTCAGGAAAGCACGACTTCTGCTTGCTCGGGTGCTGTTTCAAGTGGTGGAAAGATGGTTGAGTAGACTTCATGGGGGGGTGGGGGGCCTAGAAAATTTGACAGTAATTTGCTGAGTCTGTATGGACTGAGTTTCCTGTTACAAGCAGAGACTAAATCAACTATGCTTTTGATGACATGTTTCTATATGATATTGTTTCATTTATACTTCTTTCTGTATCTGCTATTAGTTACTAATTAAATTTGTCGAGGGTAAACTGATGTGACTCTAGTCTATCAATCTGGGATTGATTGGTGTTAGACACCAGGACAGAAAGGTAGCTTGCCTGCAGAGTAAGGCCACGTACTGCCTTTTCGGTTTTGCAAATTCTGAAACGACGAAAGCAACCTGTGCAACTCACTGCTGTGACCTCAGTATACTCATAAGACTTTTGAGAGCTGACAAAAATACCGTACCTGCTTTCTCTGTGGGCAGGCAATGGGTTGTTGACCCTTTCTGTAGGCACCTGGTGCTGTCCCGGGCAGGATGCTCTGAGTATAGCTTGAGCAATGGTACTTTAAATGTCACCATAAGCCTGGGTCACCCTAGGAACAGCTCATAGCGGCCCTGGTATTGGATCAGGGAATGGCACATTGTAGTCAGGTGTTGCAGCACTGTTTTGAGAAGGCAAAGGTCGATAAATGGCAGTATAGGTATGGAGGGAGCCAAGTAACCTGGCAAGGACAAGGAGCTGAGATAAGGGCAACAAGTAGTGCTTTGAGAACATATATCTGTAACTTCCCTGTGTGTCCTCAAGATCTGGCGACACGCCCTGGCCGCGCTCTGTAGCAATGTATGAATGGACACGCCAAGTTACAAAAACAGAATTAACTTTTAAAAATAGACTATGCTTCCAAATCCAGCTCAGTTGCTTCTGTTCTTCAGTTTGTCTTTGCTTGGGTGCTAATAATGCAGCAGTCAGTAGCTTATTTATATGTGCCGGACCAGTCAGTCCTGCCGGCGCTATTCATTTAAGAGAGCTTTGAGTAATTGCTGAGCTGTATTTTTAGCTTCAGGTTTCTCTAGTTCTCATGCCTGAGCCTGACAGCACCGCTCCACTCGCATACTTTGCATGAGTCACTTTATCATATGGTCTGAATTAATCCTGCTGTAGGACTGGAGTTTGGCTTAAAAAATGGAGGAGGTGAGGAGCAACCAGATTCTGCCCTGCATGGACTTTTCTTTCTTTCTTTTTCTTTCTTTCTTTCTTTCTTTCTTTGCAAAACACCTAAATTCTGTCCCCAAATGACATGCTGTGATATCCTTTTCAGTTGCAGTCTGAGATTAGGGCTCAGTGATGTACACCCTCTTTAGGTATTTGGAAAAAAAGTTCTGGACTGCCACAAGAGAAAACAAGGGACTGCTCTGTTTGGATGGAAAGAGGTCACTCGCCCTTTTCGCACAGCTCCGCTCTCTGCTTTGTCAACTCAATTCGCTGAGCAGCTCTGCGAAAATGTCTCTCTGTCTCTTCAGTTTCATCACTTACACTATTTGCTTCAATGGATTTTTCCTTGCTAAACTATCCCATAGGTTTATTACTCTTCAAAGTGAATACATATGCCCAGACTGAAGAGCACCATTCAGAGGCAGACCGCGATCTCATGGCAACATTTAATCTCTCTGCGCCTACCCCTCCATCCCCTCCTGGCTGGCTCAGTGCCGGCRGTGCCTGCTCCAGCTCTGCTCTCGTGCCAGCAACTCCCGATGAGCCCACGCTTTCTCTGGATGTGGCTGTGGACAGTGCAAGGCCTAATTTACCATAATTTTCCCAATATTTGCTACCTGTTTGCATGGCTCTGCTGTGTGCATAAGGAGTGCATCCTCTTCGCTAAGGATTTTTCAAAGGGAATACTTTGGAGATTTTGAGAGAAAGCTGGCCCAGCTTGGAAGACCATGCACAGCCCCAAGATGCTCGTTCAGGTCATCACTGCCCACTGAAACCAGACAAAGGCAAAAACAGATTTAACATCTTCAGCATGAAGTACTGATAAGTAGGATAAAACACTCCTGGAGATGTGCAGCTTAACTGGCAAGAGCCCATTGACCACTAGCCCCAAGAGGTACGAGGTTATTCTAGGGCCAAGGAGATACTGCACTCCAGAGAAAACCTGAAAGGACCAGGCCAACCATTGTTTGTGTTTTAAATAACACCTTTCTCTTCTTCCTCTCTCAGCTTCATTTACTGCAGCAGCTCGTATGAGCGTTGCAGGGTACACCGTCTTCACAAGCCTGTTGTTACCTCCTGCCGTGAAACCTTTGCACGAAAGATGTGGAAAGAAGCAGCATATTTAGATACCTTTTACAACCTCAAAGACTAGCCAAGTGCGTTGTGATGCATTTCAGGGCTTTATTAGTCTAACAAATTGCACGGTAATAAAAGGGTTCTTCCCACTGAAGAAAACACAGTGAAATCCTGTTGTCATAGTTACTATCCGGGGAGAAACTTGTCATGCCAACGGCAAAACTGGCTGTGGTACATCATGGGAATGTGCCCTGAAGAGAGACAGATGCCTCAGCATTTCATTCAGTAAAATACTCCAAACTGTTCTTGATCTTATGACCATGATCCCAAGGCAATGTTAACAAGGAGTCTTTCTGAGGGGAAACTGCCACTGGCAGATCTTTCTAAGGTATCTAAGAAACAGCCCTGCCCAACTCTTGGTCCATGGACACCAAGGAGGATTCACACGCTTCTCCTAGGTGTTCTCTCTCTTGTATTTTTGGACTCACTTTAGGATGTCGCAGGCACGGGACAGTGGAGTAGATGCCTCGGTGACGTTGCAGAGGCTGCCCGAGGGGAAGCAGTAGGATGTGCTCCCTGCACCTGGGGCGTTTGGGACACTCAGACTTCTTCCTGCAGATCTCCTGGGGTTTTGGAAAGACCAAATGTGCGTTATTGCCACGAGGAGGGTATTAAGAGAGGTTTTCTTCATTGGTTGTCTGTGAGAACACTCAGCCCAATTTGATTCAGGTTGACCAAGAGGTGTGGGGGAAGGTGGGTGGAGGTGGACTACACTCTACCATTTCTCCTCACTTCCTTTGAAATTGGGCCAAAAATGCTTTGCAAACGTGTTGCTATTTAACTTGCTGCTGGAAAGCCAGATGATTTAAAATTGCAAAGCTCCAGCCCCTCCAACCTTTTGCAAATACACAGCAGGGAAAAAAGGAAGGAAAAGAAAGAGCCAAGAAGCAAGGCTGTGGCCGTCCTGGGGTGAGCCGCAGTGGCCACTCTGAGCTTTCCTTGTGGCACAGACAGATCGTGATGGGCTGAAGGATCAGTCCTGAGCCCGGCTCTGCCCAGGGCCAGGCCGGTACCCCCTGTCCCACTGTCCTCCTACCCCCAGAGGAGCCCAAGGCTGGGCCTCCTGCCTTCCCACCCCAGCTTGACAGGGAAGTTAACCCAGGCTCCGTATTCCTGCGACCCGTCAGACTTGCAGTTTGCTGAACAAAAGCGTGATTGGCAGCAGAAGACTGTGTCCATGGCAACTTCACGTTCAGCTCTGAGCACGTAAAATAGGCATTTTCTTCAGCTGCTGCCCCTTGCATTGCTTTGGCTTGCCTGCTCTAGGTGTTTTCAGGCCCTGGCTGGGGGACGTGTGGAGCACTGCGATCAGCCAGAAYGAAGCAGTGGCAGCCCTGCGTGAGGGCAAGGGGGTGTTGGCTGCAAGCATGAGCTGCAGGAGGAACAGAGCTTCTCCGAGATGAAACCCTGGCCTGGTACAAAAAAGAAACCGAGAAGTGCCCCAGCTGTCCTTTAAAATAATGCTTTTGTCCCTAATGCTTTATAAGATGTGAGTGGAAACGCTAGTTGTCGATGGGGTTTTTTCCTCAAGACTTTCTGTAGTAAAATATTAACCATTCAGTAAACGGAGAGTCACTCGATCATTCTTATCCTTCTCATCGGTGTATTGCATTATGTATTATTCATCTAAGAGCATCCAGATCTGGCCCTGAATGCAGAACTCCTGTCTTTGGGATGTTGCACCAGAATATCAAAATGAGTCCCAGGCATCAGTGAGCTATAAGCATTGCAATCCTGTGTAATTAGATGATGAAACTAGACGGTGGCGATACTGCTCCCGTTTGCAGCTAGAGATCTGAGGAACAGAGATTAAGCCATAAGTGTCTATTAATTTTTGGTGCTCAGTTTCAGATAATGAGAGCTTAACTTTTTAATTTAATTCAATTTAATTGTTCATGCCTAGCAATTAAATTGCACTTCACTGGTTCAACCTGCTGTGGAAACAACAGCTCAGCCAAAACTTTCTGCACCTTGAAATAAACCTCATTTTAGGGGGCTAAACTGAGATCTAAAGCGATAAAGTGGCTTGTTCAAGATGAGTATGTGCTCCCACAACTGAGAGATGTAACATGGCTCTTCTGCTTATGCCAGGCTCCCCTGAGAGCCCCCAAGAGGGGAGCCCAGCTCTGACTGGGGGGCACCTCCCTCTGCACCCGCCACCCGCCCGCCCCTGCAGCGGACTTATGCAGGAACTGAGCTGCAAAAACATCTCTGATTGATTGGGTTTTTCTTTTTCCATAGGGTTGTTTTTCTACCAGTACAGTCAAATATCGTTGGATTTTTCCAGACCTCTCCAGTGCTGTTATTTTTCCATCRGGTATACAGTTCTCAGATTGTGGCTGATTTTTTTGCAGTTTTGCTCAGGTCTGTTATCGCCTCCAGGCCAAAGAACCCCCAGTCCACACTAAATCACCCAAAGCCTTATAATATCCCAGTAAATGCCACTTTCTTTCATTTTTCCTTGTATCAACGCTTTTGCCCAGCCCGACAAAATAACCACATGAGGGCACGGGGGACACGCTAAGGAGAGCGGGGAGTCGCTTCTGCAATAAGCTGGGGTAGAAGTCAAACAAAATATGAAAGCGTGGTGCAACCCGAAGTCTGGATCTGAATGCTGCCAAGCTGAGGGCAACAGAAAGGGGACACAGGGCAAACCCCAAATTTTGCAGTGTGCCTGTGATGGCACACGAACTGACCCCAGCCTCGAGCCCAACAAACTGTAAGATCTTCAGTCGTTCAGACATCTCTGATTGGTCTTGACTTCTAAGCCTTGGACTTATCTCTAATGGTGATGTGTATTGCTTTGATACCTATATATATTTATATATATAAACTCTGTTCTTTAATGCCTCCTACATTAGCAAGCTGTTTTCTCTTCTCCCAGAGTCTCCAGATGGTGCTGAAATCTTCAGAGCTTTTGGGGTTTGTTTGTTTATTTTTAGACAACTTCCACACTTCTGCCCTAATCAGAATGCCTTGGCGTCTTTCCACGTACCAAACACCCTCGCTTTTGTTTGGTTTTTGCCCTCCCTGCTAGGCCCCTTCCCAAATGAGTCGGCACTGAATCATCACTTCTTATTATTAGTGCGGGTGCTGAAGTTTGCTTTCTAAATCTCTGTTGTTCTTCCTCTTCCCAAAATAATTTGCAGATCTGCAAAGTCTTTTTTCTTCTGCGTCATGACCTCCGTTACTTGCTTACCTGCACACTGGAGCAAGCCCAGGGATGATCTCCAAGTGGATTTGAAGCTCTTTCAGCAGGAGAGCAGCTAGCACAAAAAGTGACCAATCCGATGCAATGGTTCCCATCAGAGAGTAGACAGGGAGCTCATGAAATAAGGATTGCCAGGCATGCTTTGGTGCTGTGCAGAATTAGTTCAAGTGGACTTTGCGTGGCAAAATTGTCTGTTTTCCCAGAAGGCTTGGTTATTAAAAACAAAAGAGAGAACCATTGGTCTTGTACTTTTGAAATAGCACTAAAGAAATAAATATATTTCTAATTCTTTTTAGCACTTAAGGCTCCTTTATTTGTTTAGAAAAAAAAGCATAACCTCATACTGCTGAGACTCATTTTAAGTCTCTAGAGGTACGTGCTCCCATCTCTGCACTTGGGGAAGGCTGGGATGGGTTTGGGGCCCAGTCTTGGTCCCAGCTGCCTTGCAGCTCCACCAAGCGCAGCAGAGAAACAGAGTTTCACTGATGCTTTCTCCAAAACTTCCTTTTCGATCAGCTGCCTTTCAGGTTTGCAACAGATATTCCTTCTTCTTATTGGATTGTTAAAAAGAGGTAAGAAACCACAAGTCCCTCAACCTTTAGGACTGATTTGTCTTGCTGAAGTTTATGTCAGTCCTATTTTAACTGTATTGCTATTCCCTCACATAGATGCTGCTAATTTGAGGGGAGGCCAACCACCTACAAACAGTAAATTGATTTTTGCTTACAATTTGCAGTGCCAGAGGTTAGCAGGCCAAACCACYGCACCATGCCAATGAGAACAGGAAAGCCAGCTTTCTCAGCAATCCAGAATAGCATAGTCACTGAAGTGTTCTGGATTGCGTATAATACATTCCAGCACCATCTGTACTGCTGTGGAAATAACCCCAGATACTTTACGCTTAGAAAAATTGGTGTTTTCCCTGTGGTGCTGTTCTACGGTAATATTTCAAAGTTTGGGCAGGGCACAGCAGGGTCTCAGGAGGGAGGATCGGCAGAGGAGGTGGTCACCGCCAAGGTGAACTCCCTGAGAGATCTCCCAGTTCGAGACCGCAGACCCACAGTGGTTGGGCTAGAGCACTTGGCCAAGGAGCGGGACTGCTTCATTTCGGGGCAGGGAGGGCTCAGGGACCCACGGCTGCTGGCCCCTGTGAAGGTGTTGAGATTATGGAGCCAGGCTCTTCACCACCGTGAAAAGAGAGGTTCAGACTGGATCCGAGGAGAAACGTTTTATGACAGTCAAGCAGTGGAAGGGGTTGCCCAGAGAAGTCATACCGTCTCCATCCTTGGAGATTTTCAAGCTCTGAGCAGCCTGGTCTGACCCCAGAGCTGACTCTGCTCTGAGCAGGAGGTTGGACTAGAGACTTCTCGAGGTGCCTGCAGCCTGAATGATTATATTATGTTACATTAAGTGGCCACTGTGACCGTTCATGGAGAGAATTTAATGCCCTCACATGGAAGGGATTCAGAGGAAGTCTGACTTACGGCTCGGGATCGCGGTGAGAGGGATGGCTCCTACAGAAGAGCTGCAAACCTCGTGACCTCCAGCAATGCTTTCCCATGCAATTGCAGCCTGCAGCTCTTTGGTYCTTGCTTATTCCTGGATTGAGACACACAAACTTATAGTTATTGTGGTTTTCCCCTGTTCTTGTTCTTTAATGAACATTTACTGAGAACTGGATTAAGACCACTGAACTCACAATAGATGTAGTTCAGGAAACATATGAAGAGTAGCTGAGTCTCCAGATAATAAAATAAATCAGCCTGAACCCCTAGCAGCTTGAATGTTTTTATTTGCAGCATAGGACTAGTAAGGCTGGGGCCGTTGGTGGGCTGCAGATCAAGTACCAGGGAATCTATATGGAACTAGAGGTTTTTGGAGGTACAGGGTGCCATAGATGAGGAGGGGCAGTAACAGAAAAGCACACCATCCATTGTCCTACTCTGGTTTTCTGTTTGATTTGCTCAAGGTTCAACTCTTCTCTCCAGTGCTTTTCCTAGCACGACCAAGCTGCCCCACATTAGTGTCAGGGTTTTCCTGTCTCCTCTCGTATTCCTAAAAACTGCGATCTTGTGGAATGGGAGAGAAATCTTTCTTTGGCCCATGCCTACAAAATTCAGCTCCCTGCAGAGAGCAAGGGATGTGTGAGCCCCTTTCCCCAGTGCTGCCTAGCAAATGCAAATACTCTTTTTCCATCCCAGTTCTCCCTCCTGACAATCCCCTAGAACACAATTATTTAACCAAATAATAAGTGTTTGAAAGGCTGGTCCCTGCAGACTGACAACAAAGGCGAGAAAAATGCTAGGCTAATTATTATCTTCCTTTCCTTACACAGGCCTTTCTGCAAGGCTCAAGCGATTGAGGAAGATGCTGGGGAACAAGCTAGACAGGAATTAGTCTGGCTTGGGGATATTACCACCCAGACGTTTGGGGGTTTTTTATGCTGCTTGTATGTAAATTCCCTTTGCTCAGCTTAAACTCTTTTAACCAGATGCACTACTTTCACAACTCATTTTAATAACTGGTTTTAATAAATACACTTTAAAAATGAGCCTGTTTCCAGCTAGCTCTGATCCTGGCCCGCATTTCTCCTGGTAGTCTTTAAACCAGATTCCTGGCTTTACATGCTTTCCTGGCCTTCYTTCTCAGCTCACCCAGCACAACTCCCTTGCTGGCCGTGTACAACTCCGACTGAGACGTACAAGCCAAGAGGATAAAATGCTTGCCTGATTATTCATGTATTCCAGTCACTTCTCTTCCTGTGAAAACAAACCCATAATCCCAACATAACATCAGCACTGTATGAAATAGCTGCTCTGTGGGAACTGTTTTCTCTTGCTCCTGCCACCATGAAAAAGGGCTGTGTGTGGAGGCCTCCAAGTAATCGTTTCCTTCTCCAGCGTCCGGAGCGGCAAGCTGAGCATTGGCCGATGGGACGGCCCCTGGCACGGCGTTATCCTCAGCCTGTGCTCCAGAGGGGCTCCTTCATGTGCCTAGGGACGGGCTTGACTCTCCGGTCAGTAAATGTGTTGGGGAGATGCTGTGCCCTGTGGGTGATTTTGTTTGCAGGGTTAGATTTCTCCATCTGCAAGGACCATCACAGCAGAAATGAACTTGGTCAGATGAAATGTTACAGGCTTAGTGGTGAGGATGGGAACTCAGCCTTCCTCATCCTCTCTTTTCCACCTCCTGCTGCCCCAAAACCCCAAAAGCACAACCTGCCTAATTAATATGGTTCAGCAGGTTTTGGGAACAAAGTAGGCTGCCAGAGCAGGGGGAAGAGAGAGACCTTCCTCTGCAGAAAAACAATCATAGAAGGTTTAAAAATCTCGATAGTAAAATGCCTAAAAACATGAACATGAAGTTTAGCATGGAAGCAAATATCACTAGTGGAGAAGGATTCAGAGGGTTCCCGTGAGAACTGGTTTCGCTCAGATGATAAAGAAGCCTTTGGAAAAAAAATGTCCTGCATATTCTGCATGTTCAGCCTCCTGTCCAAGGACCCGCTTTGCACACTCTGACCACCGTAGCAGCTCCTCCACACACCCGTTCTGGGAAGAGTTCACATTTACTGAATGTGACCGATAGGACCTGGACGCCCAGCATTGCATACAGTATCATAAAGATTTAAGTGCCTTATTCAATGGCATTAGTGCTGGCAACTACTTGATCACATATCTGTACTGGAAATATTTCCCCCTGAATTTGGTGTCTGCCGGCTCTCAGTGTCATTTGCTCCTTCTCACATAATATTCTGCTCCTCTTTGGGGTTTTTTTGCTGCCTTTCCACTTTATGCTACCAGCAGGCTTAATTAGCTTCATGCTTGGGTTTAGTCTAAGTTCATCAATAAAAATAGTGAATAATACTAGACCCAAGATCAACCCTTGAACAAATTCATGAGAAACCTCCTTCCATCCTGATTCTTCCCTGATGTGTGCAACTCATGACTTCTTTTTTAAACAGTTTCTCATCTATCTTACTTTTTTATCTTGGAATCCACTTTGCCAGTATAAATTATGATCCCTCTGTTTGATGGTTTAGTTTTAGCAATAGATTGAACAGAATATCAGCTGAGCCCATGCATCCTTTGCTTTTTAGGACACTGATGATTATAAATGCCCAACTAGTAGTAACCTAGTTAAAAAATCTCAGTAGTAAAATACCTAAGAATATAAACATGAAATTTAGCACAGAAATAAATATTAGCAGGAAAATAAGCAATGTATTTTGAATGCTGGAGTTCCTCATCTTTGGTTTAATACTTCCTTTCGGTGTCTTTATGAATAGTTCATGKGTTAATATCTATTCTAATTCAATATTTGATTTTGCTTTGTGGGTAAATTAATCTTTCTCAGGAGAATGACCATTTTTTCTTTTGCTCTATTATTTTCTGCAATGTCCCAAATTTTTTAAGCATAGCTAGTATTTTTAGCCTCTCCCAGCTGCTTTGGTTTTGAGTGGAGAGAATAGGCTGGGTTTTTTGACCTGAGCCCAGTGCTGCGGGTAGAGTCACAGCAGAGAGAAGTTTGGTGTTCTGGGGATAGGATTGGGACATGTGAAATTTTGCTCATCTTGGTTTGATGACTGATCACTGAGTTTAGAAGATGCTCTGTCAGCACAGATATAATCAGGCTATTTTGCAATCATAAATGTAATTGGCATTGGACCTTAATGCAAACATCACCTGCTTTTTGTCCATTTTCCTTTCAGCTCCATCTCAAGAATTTAGTCAGAAGATTGGATCACACAAGAGATGTTTCTCCTCTAAGGATGAACACAAGAGCAAAAAAAAAGTTTTTTGGCCAACTGCATAGCAAATGTATATAGGATGCAAAAGTTTTCTTCTTTTTTTTTAAATATGATCTTTCTTTTTTTGGACTATGATCTTCTATGCCTAGTTGCAAGCTGAATTTTCCCTCTGGATATTTAGTCTAAGTAATAGCTTTCAAAAAATGCATGTACGAATCTAGAACTGTTCACAGACAGCAAGGTGCTGCGCAGGAGACGAGCAGCGATGGATTACCCTCATGCCAGGGTCAACTTTCTGTCACAGCTGATATAATTTTATATCATGTTGTTCTCGAGGATATTAGGTTTACCACTTTTAATGGTAGTGTAGATACCTTCTGCACAACGCAGTGCTTACAGGAAAGGCAGAATTTGGTCCAGAATATCTCCTCAGCTGTCTTAGAGCACAGTGGTAGCACATGTTTGTTGGGAAGGAGAATTAAATGGGAAAGAGTGAGGACTGGGGCAGGTTTGGAGAAAAGAAAACCACTGTACTGGCTGTTTAGTTTGAGGATACCACAGTATCTAATATATGCAGACAGCAGGGGTGAAGTGTGCTGGCTGGGTAAAAGACGCTTTTGTGGTGTTTTGCTGTAAAGCTTGGCAAGGCTGCCCTTGCTTCACACCCTGCCTTCCTTGCTAAGGCACCGCGACGGAAAAATCAGCTGAGGAGAACCCAGACCCTGACTGTAGGAAGGGAGTTAAATACTACAAAGACTTGTTCTTGCCTTTTCTAACAGATGGAGAAATGGGCAACAGTCAGTGTCCTGAACACTGTACTGTTCAGCCTAATTAAGTCATATAACGCGATTAATAACAAGGGAGGCTTAGCTGAGACTCCGGGGAAAACTCAAATCAAGTTGTCTTTAATTCCATTACTTAAAAGTCAGCCGTGATGGAAAATCATGCTCAGTGCGTGACTGGTGATGCCATTAAAAGGTGGTATCACACCAGTTGTTTGCAGAAGAGATGCTCACCTTCCACGGAGAAGGCGACACCAAGGTAAAAGCCTCCTGAACTGACTGTCCTTTTGAGGGTGGCTGTGCTCGTCAGGCTGGGAGCATGTTAACAAGGAAGGATGGGAAGAACTGAGGCGGGGTTGCAGGTCCCCAAAGTGTTTGGTACCCACTTCCTTTGGAAATCGGTGGCACTGGGAGACAAACATGTTCTGATGCATTTAGTTTCCAAGGCTTCCAACGTGTCTGTCATGTGTCATGTTAAAATTACTATAACAAAGTCACTTATTGACCCCTAAATTAATGAGAATAATTGAGTTATTCTGGCCTCCTGTACAGCTCAGGGTGCAGAATTTCACCTTGTGACTCACTATCATGCTGGAGAAGGGACATAAACCCCATGCCCTGCCGAGGACATGGTGCTCCAGCTGCAGTATGGTATCCCCCAATTGCCACACAGAAGGGTGAGGGCAGCCCTGGCCCCTGCTGCCCTTCGGCCAGTTGTTTTGGGAGACCCAGGATTAAGCCTGCCGGCATCTGTGAGCCAAAGTCTGGTTTTCAACCCAGAAACGCTGGGTACCATTTCTTTTAGTCTCAACCAAGGCTATCGTTTTTGTAGTGTCATTTCGGCATTTGAGAAAGGAAAAATGCAAACACCTGGGATGCTGTTTACAGGGKTTTTTTTCCTCCTTTTGTTTGCAAGAGCCAAGCAGCAGAGTGCGAGTGGAGCTTTGCAAAGCAATGGGTTTCCCAGAAGAGGAAAGCTCCTGCTCAGCAGTCTGTAAGCGCCCTCTGGTGCAAACGCAGCCGGCTGGCTTCAGAGAGCTCTGCCCTGCAGAATTACTCAACAAATGACCGCTGGTCTGAAAATCTCCTTGCAGGTAACGACTTGGATGTTTTGGATAGGGGAACAAGCAACAGCCACCCTGTACCATGAATGCAACACTTTCCAAGAGATAAGCATCCTTGGCAGGTTGGACACTGACACTCCACTCTCGAGTCCTGGCTTCAAACTGTACTGAGTTTTGCAGTGGTAAATGGGCTTGGTCTGGTGGAACTGAGATGTCCAGTTGATAACCAAATTAGGAAAGGGAAACGTCTTACATGGCTCTTTAGCAAAGCTGTGGGCTCCCCAGCAGAAGACAAGGTGGTAGCAGGAAGGTTGGAAAGAAAGGGGAGCTCCAGATGGGGCAGATTGCGTGAAAAGATAAATTTGAAGGCAATTAAGGGATGGCCTGGTTTAAGGGGTGTTGCTCATGAGACATGGGCCAGGAGGACAGAGAATGATGGCTAAAGACTTGCTGGCAATTGGACTAGAGCAGTGAGAAAGGGAAAAAAGGCCATGGAGGAGATGAGAAGAGCTATGCAGGTTTAGTAAACTGAGCTTTATGGCCAGACAAGAAGCAGGGGGAGAAATTTACAGCGGTGGGGATGCCAAAGAATGATTAATGAGACAACAAACCATCAGGGCAATAAATCACGTCAGTTAGATGTGAAGAACACAACGTGCAGCATGTAGCTAATCAGGAGTTAGAGCGCTCATTAATTCACCCAGGCAAATGGGCTGACAGTCAGGTGTGCTGAAGGTAGGGGCTGAGTCTGGGGTTTCTCAGGCTTATGGCACTGCCAAAGTGAAAGCATCTGAGAAACAGGGAAATAAAATGGAAAAGAGATCAAACCTTGGAGAAATTCTGAAATATGGGATGCAGTTGCAGCTGTTTTTGAAGTGTTAGGAAAACCTAGTTGCTCATAATTATCTTCCTTTCGATATAAGGGGTATTTGCCAGCACAGCAATTTGCTGTTGGCTGAAATAAGTCAGAGATCCTTGGCAATCCCAGTCTGTCTTGCTTCAACTCCTGGGTAGCTGCTGTAGCTGGGGGTGCTGAGGCAGGATATGCACCCAGGGATGCACCAAATTCCTGAGTCCTGCAAAATCTGTGCAGGCTGAGGTGTGAAACAGAGATATGAAAGGTAGTAAGAAAATTACTTAAAAAGCAAAACAGAAGGAAGATAAAGGAAAATAGGTGTCTATTACCAGAAGGGATGAAAAGTGCCAAAGAGTTTGATGCTCTTGCTTCAGCCTTCCAAAGAAAGCATTATTGTGATGGGATGATTAAGATGAAAATGGGATAGGAATAAGGAAAGAGGGGAAAGGCTATTCAGTTTGAAAACTTTCAGTTAGTAGGGACTAAATTTATCTTAGTTTATTTACTTTGGCTAATGACTTAAGGAAGTTTTAAACTACTGGGTTATAATGGGGGACTGACACATCCCTGGAGGACTACAGAAGATTAACAGTAACCCCATTTATATAAAGGAGGACTTACAGGCCAGCTGATTGAATTTAGATTCCTGAAAATTACTGGGACAAACCATTAAACAGCTAATTCATACAGACCTGGAATACTCATAGATGATTAATAAATGGACTGGTTTTTAGAAAAAAATGTTTTAAATTAAACAAAAAGCTTCTTTGATGGACTGCTGACATAGAGAAGGGAAAGCAATGGATTAAGACAGCTTGGCTTTACTAATATTATTGATATTTCAGTGTTGTCCAAGCTAAAGATCCTGTGGAAAACCTCATCCCAGCCTGAGAACAGGTCACAACAGGAGGCCATGTCTTTTCTCTAGTGATTTCTGAAAAACAGAATGGTTTTGTAGGGATACTGAGGGCCTCTTTGCAGGGGACATCATCTTGCTTAGGGTGCGTTTTGGAAACAACATACCTTCATCTGGTCACTGCTTGCCAGCCTACCTACAGCTGCCTTTGGCCCAGCGAGAGAGTTTGCTGCTGGGGCTCTGCTTGTTCAGGCAGTGCGGCCAGGGACTGCGTCGCTGCCGCACAGACGTGCCCTTACAAGCAGGGCGGACCGCAAGCTGACTTCCTGGCATCCACTGCTTGCCCAGCTGCGCTGCGCTGCTGGATCACGTGCGGCACATGCACAGTCACGTATGCGCAGGTGATTTCAATGGGAGAGGCCCAATACCCAAACATATGCACGTGGTTTTGCTTATTCAGCACGTACAAGGGGAAACTTGTGCTGGTTACTCGCTCTCAGCAGCTTACCGTCTGCTGCAGTGTGTATTTCTTGTCCACCTCTTGCAACCACAGCCCTTCTTTATGCATCTGAAAAGGCTTCCTCCTTCTTGGCTGGTGTTTTTTCATATAAAATATTCTGCGTGCATTGCATACAGTCAGGCTGAATACAGGAAAGTTTGGGTGATGGTGCCAGTAATGCCTCAAGGAAACCTAGTTTGCATAAACCAAAGCAGACGCTTACTTATGTAACTGGGCATCTAGTCACACTGTCAAATCCATACAGAAAAATCACTTCGCTTTGCTATCATTCTTCACTTGGTGAGGAAGCTTCAGTGCAAATATCCCTCTGAAGAGAGAAAAGAATTGAAACAATCATCTACCAGGATACTCCTGTTCTAAGATTTTAAAACACACCTTCTGTTGGTCACGGGTCATCAGTAAAACAAATCAAGCTGTGCTTAGCAAATAAAACTTTAAAAAATTTTAAAGATGGCAAGATRTAGCCTGTAAAATCATCTGGACTGAAATGAGATGAATTCGAGAAGCAGTAAAGACCACGTCACAGGTCATATTTCTTGTGCTGCTGCAGATGTTTCAGAAACATTTAAAGCAGAGCAAGCCCTTGAATACTTCAAGCACAGCACCAAGATACTATTGATCTGGGAAATTAAATGTGCTACAGTTCTAAGCTGATACACTTCCAAGGGAAGTCTCTTCCCATCTTTATTCAGTGCCTAAAACAACAGAGGCTCTGGTCTGTGCGCTGGTGACTTGACACAGAGTAATAATACCACACTTCAGGGGAATGTAAAGGAACAGCACATCTGGCTCTAAACTCATTTAATGTCCTTGTGCTTACATTGCAATACATATGGGACAAAGTGCAGTGATATTATTTACTCTTCTGGGTTTTTTTCCTTAGAAATACAAAGAACCTAAGAATGTAAGGAGACTGGAAAAAGGCCTATACAATCATTGCTTAGTGGAATACGCAGCAGAAATCAAAGCCTCTGGCCACTTCTTGTTGGGGACAAAAATATACATATACAGTTTGTTTTTCCAGCTCAGCCTCTAAAACTAAGTAAGAATAGGTAAGTAGTTTTCAGTATATAGAAAAGGCGGCTCAAATTATGCTACTCTTTCTGTACCTAGAAATAATAAAATGAAGGAGAAAAGCCAAGCTAGCATCAGTCCTGCAGCAAACTACAAAATACATGCATTTCCCTGAAAATGAAGGAAATGCAGAAGAATTTACTTTGGGCTAAGCACACGTAGCTTAAGAATAGATTCTGCATTGCACTGTATTTGTTACAGCCTTCTTCACACAAACCCAGCTCTTTTCCAGCACATACTCACACTAGGGTTGAAGTATTTGACTGCTTATGCAAGGACAATTTAGCTGGTGGTATGTAGCCTAGCAAAGTGTAAGATTTATTTTATGGACTGAGCAGTAGAGTACATGAAATATAGACATTAAGGTCAAACACAGCATGTCAAGAGTCAGTACACTGTTACCTTTTTAAGGCAATATGGCATTGAACCAAGATAAAATTACATTTTTCCTCCATGAGGGGAGAAAGGCTGAGAAAGAGATATTCTTCCAATTTTTTCTTTGCATTTTTCCATGACTGAAGCCCAGAGCGCTACAGTCTCCCCTTGTTGTATGGAAATGCCAGAAGGAAGGGGGTGGGGATGGTAAGATGCCAGAAGCAAACCTTTCTGAGCTCTTACTTCAGTGGAACCACAGTCCAAAAGCGATGAGGTTGCCCTAAGAAAAAGTACTGTCATAATGTACACCAGGGAGAAATACTACCAACGAAGAGATGAAAAAGATATCAGTACAGGCATACGTCGTTTTATTGCGCTTTGCTTCATTGCTCTTTGCAGACACTGCGTTTTTTTACAAATTGAAGGTTTATGGCAACCCTGTGTCGAGCAAGTCTATCAGCACCATTTTTCCAACAGCATGTGCTCACTTCGTGTCTCTTGTCACATTTTGGAAATTCTTGCAATATTTCTAATTTTTTCAGTATTATTGTATCTGTTATGGTGGTCTGTGATCAGTGATCTTTGATGTTACTCCTGTAATTGTTTTGGGGCGCCACACACTGCACCCATATAAGACAGCGAACTTAATCAATAAATGTGTGTGTTCTGACTGCTCCACCGACCGGCTGTTCCCCCGTCTCTCTCCCTCTCCTTGGGCCTCCCTATTCCCTGAGACACAACAGTATTGAAATTAGGGCAATTAATAACCCTACAATGGCCTCTCAGTGTTCAAGTGAAAGGAAGAGTTGCACGTCGCTCACTTTAAATCACAAGCTAGAAATGAYGAAGCTTAGTGAGGAAGGCATGTCGAAAGCCGAGAGAGGCCGAAAGCTTGGCCTCTTGCGCCAAGCAGTTAGCCAAGTTGTGAAGGCAAAAGAAAAGGTCTTGAAGGAAATTCAAAGTGCTACTCCAGTGAACACACGAATGAGAAGAAAGTGRAACAGCCTTGTTGCTGATGTGSAGAAAGTTTTCGTGGTCTGGATAGAAGMTCAAACCAGCCACAACAGTCCCTTAAGACAAAGCCTAATCCAGAGCAAGGCCCTAACTCTCTTCAATTCTGTGAAGGCTGAGAAAGGTGAGGAAGCTGCAGAAAAAAAGCTTGAAGCTAGCAGAGGTTGGTTCATGAGGTTTAAGGAAAGAAGCCGTCTCCATAACATAAAAGCGCAAGGTGAAGCAGCAAGTGCTGAGGTAGAAGCTGCAGCAAGTTATCCAAAAGATCTAGCTAAGATCACTGATGAAGGTGGCTACACTCAACAACAGATTGTCAATGTAGATGAAACAGCCTTCTATTGGAAGAAGATGCCATCTAGGACTTTCATAGCTAGAGGAGAAGTCAATGCCTGGCTTCAAAGCTTCAAAGGACAGGCTGACAGCAAGAGAACTAGACTTAGAAGTGGAGCCTGAAGATGCGACTGACTTGCTGCAATCTCATGATACAACTTTAACGGATGAGSAGGTGCTTCTTATGGGTGAGCAAAGAAAGTGGTTTCTTGAGATGGACTCTGCTCCTGGTGAAGATGCTGTGAACATTGTTGAAATGACAACAAAGCATTTAGAATATGACAGAAACTTAGTTGGTAAAGCAGCAGCAGTGTTTGGGAGGATTGACTCCACTTTGGAAAGAAGATCTATTGTGGGTAAAATGCTATTAAACAGCATCACATGCTACAGAGAAATCCTTCGTGAAAGGAAGAGTCAGTCGATGCAGCAAACTTCACTGCTGTCTTATTTTAAGAAATTGCCACAGCCACCCCAACCTTCAGCAACCACCACCCTGATCAGTCAGCAGCCATCAACATCGAGGCAAGACTCTCCATCAGCAAAAAGATTACGACTCGCTGAAGGCTCAGATGATGGTTAGCATTTTTTAGCAATAAAATATTTTCTAATTAAGGTATTTACATTCTTTTTTTTTTTTAAGACATAATGCTATTGCACACTTAATAGACTACAGTATAGTGTAAACATAATTTATATGCACTGAGAAACCGAAAAATTCATGTGACTCACTTTATTGCGATATTCACTTTATTGCGGTCGTCTGGAACCGAACCCACGATATCTCTGAGGTATGCCTGTATTGCAAAGGACAATATCAAAAAGTTGCTAAAGTGTTTTAGGTCTCAGAAAAAGCTTACCCAGACTAGCTGTGCAAGGCACGGAGGCCCGTGATAAGCAGAGCAAGCACTGGGACATGTGCATCAGCCTGTCCTCCGTGGCTTACCAAGTTCCCTGATTCAACAAGGTGCCCCCAGATCATGGTGCTGGTGGCAAAGCTGCTCTAAGAGGTTCCTGTGTCACCTTTGCCCGAGGGGGCCACACAGCGCTCAGGGTCACAGCGCACCCTTCTCCCCTCCTCCAGTTTTGCTGGCAAAACTGAGAAGGGTCGATGTGTGCTGCAAGGGCAGGAACACCCCAAGGGGGGGTGCAGTCAGAACAAGCCCGAGAAGCTGTTGCAGGCTCCAAGACATGCTTCACAGGATCAGCACCTAAACACAATGCAGGGCGTCCTTTGGGAAGACGGAGCTAGAGCCCTGATCACCTTCCTGCCCCACGCTCTTCCTGCTACACCACACTGCCTCCCAGCATATTTATCTAAACTAGATTCAAACTCCACAACCATAAAAACACTGGGTATTTCCAGCCATTTCAGTCACAGGGATACTAAAGTTCTAAATAGCCTTTCATTTCCAGCTTGATTTTCTGGATTCTCTCCCATTCTTATACCCATGCAAAGAAAAAGAGTTCTTGTGCTTCAAATTTTGAGTGTGTGGTCCTTGGCCACACAAATGTCAAATGGGCATTTTTTTTTACTCAAGAAGCTGCTTCTGGGATGGCATCTGATTGCCAAGAAGCTCTAAGCTCAACCTGAAGAAGATTGTTATATGAAAGACATGGAAAATTCCTGTAGAAGAAACTGAAGATCAGTTTAAATTTTTTTCCCCTTAATTTACCCCTAGCCGAAGCACCACTCACTGGGCAGCCAATTTAACTAGTAGAAGCTACATTAAAAAAAAAAAAAAAAATCTAGAAATTACAATGAGTTTAGGAACCTGCTTGCTTTGCTGAGCAGATAATGGCTAGTGCCCACTCATAGCCTCAAAGATGACATACTTTAATGATACAGGAAAACACGCCCGAATACCCTCCTCCTCTTCAGGGAACTTTCAGTACTATTGTGACAGTGAAGCACTAAAAGCACAGTGAAGCAATTTTACACACAGGAGCCTAAGAAAGAGGACAGGGCATCACGTAGACAACTTCATTGCACTGTGATGCAAACACAAGGCACTTTCAGTTCTTTGATCAGCCTCGAGCACTGTGTTCAAGCCTGGAAGAGTTTTCAGATCCTGACCTTTAACATGGTGTGCATTCAGCTACATGGGTGACACCACCCTGGATCAATTAACCCCGGAAGTGTTGACCCAGTCATACCTACCTCCACTTGAACCTACTAGCAGAGGCTGGTCCTTCCTCATGAAGATGCAAGGACTTCAAGATCCTCTTACTAGTCTAGGATTTGTTCTAGTAGCTAGTAGCCTCTGGTATTGCGGCAGTCAGTTTTCTCGCTGCAGAAAAAAAAAGTTTACAATAGGATGTTTTTGTGGAAAAACCTCTTCTCAAAAACTGGGGGCAAGAAGATAAGTATTCAGCAAAGGAAACTGGTAGGTAGCATGAGCCTTTCTACAGTATTAAAACAAAGGGACTCTGTAAACTACAAAGCCTTTAACTCGGTATCAGTATTCCTGCCAGAAACCCTTAAGATTTACCTTTAATAAATATTTATAATATGGGTAATGATGAGTTTATTCTGTTATGTAACTGAAGAGATATAAAGGAGAGACTAGCTTTGGAAACTTCTCAGAAGTGTATTTATTAGTCAGGAGCAATCTGTCTCAAAAGTGTGACCCATGTAATACTTTAAATGGCATTTTATTTCTGTGCATYTGCACAAACCTCCATTCTCCTCTGTGAACAGATGCTTGATATGCAGAAGTGAGACTTTATCGCACTACTTATTTACATGCATAAGTTCCTGGATTTGTTTAAGTTTGAGGACAGCAGTTCAAGAAAAGTCTATTTGTCTTAATCATTTGAAAAGCTTCTTTCTTTTCTTTCTCCACTGTTTATTGTCTATGTCTTCAGTATCGTCAGGAGGATCTGGCATTACAAAGCCATCAGTCATTTTATAGTAGACTACTGTGGAATCCGACTCAACTATGGCCAGCGTAACTGACTGTGGGGTGTCAGGTTTGTCTTGTGGGAGAGATGCTTTCTGCATGATTTCTCTTATCCTAGAAGAGAAAAATAAAATTAGTTAGAAATCAGTCCATAATCATGTACTCATGGCACAAAGCTAGAAGCACCATTGCTTATTTTTTGTAGATTTTGATACTGATAACATGCAAAACAGAAAACTGACTTTTTCTTACTGTCAGGTAGATTCTCTAATTTCAGAGATGTTTCTACAAAGTAGAAACAGGTTGGTTTTATTTTCTGATCTTTAATACTGTCCCTGTAGAAGAATACTTTTGCCCTAGAAAGCAAAAGGCAATTTCTGAAAAGCTTGGGAGGATGGAGGAATAGTAGAAGCTCATGTTTGAGCCTTTTAACTGGGCTTTAACACAACTGCTATTTAAAAAGCTGGAGGAGGGAAAGATTACCCAATAAAAAGTCAATTTTTATTCTGCAAATTTGTCTTCACTGAAGAATGGATAACTGTTCTGGTAAGAATCAAAAGCCCCATAAACCAGTTTCAACATGATGCTGAATAACTTCTGGAGCAACAAATACAATTTCTTAAATAACAAAGGACCTTGCTTTTACTTTAAAATATACTCAGTTGCATAAATCTCTGCTGGAAATGGCTCAGTGCGTGCTTCCAAGCTTTCCTTAGGCATACTAGTGTACGTGCCTCAACCACCCTTCCACTACCATAATCATAGTATGGTAATCTCCAACACCCTTGTTTTCATTAGATTAAAAAAGAAATTATCTTATGCGTATATGGTGTTTACTTAGACAATACAACAACTAAGACTTACTCTGTTTGTAGAGATGAGTCTTTCAGTCTCTGCATGACAGTTCTACTTAGCTAAGGTCACTCTGCAAATTTGTGGAGGACCCAAGAACTAGATCCAGCTTTCTCTACCTCCCTATCCAGACTAGAAGCCAAAAGACTAGTGACTTGACGGAAGTAAGCACAAATTATGTCTCTCCTAAAAATTCAAGACAAAGTTACGCCATTTTTTCCCCACTCTTTTTTTTTTTTTTTTTTTTTTTTTAAGAATAATATGCCAGTTACTTTCTAGATCAGAGCTGAGGACAGCATTGTTTCCTGGAGTCCTTGTATTACAGTTCCGATGGGGGGACAAGTACTGAAGGAGTGTCATAGGTGCACAGCCTAGGGACAGAGCAGTAACACTCCCTATAGCAGGCGTTACCACAGAGAGCTTTCTCCTTCACCAAAAGGTCTGCTGCAATAGGGTTCATTTGGGATAGCTGGGACAGGTTACACCCTGGGGAGAGGTCAGCTCTGCAGTGGGAAAAATCTCCCCCTCGCTTCATGTGCCCATTTCTCATGCACTAGAAAAWGTGTATTTTTCAAGCTGGTCATTGTAGCTGAAAATTAGGCTCTTTCTAAAYGCATCAGTTTTCAGACTTCAAACATCATCTTCCCTTCCAAACCTCTTTGATCCCTTAATAAAAGCCAAATAGGAAGTGGCAAAGAATAAGCGGCAGCCTGGAAAGCCTATGCTGTTAAACCCATGACTCTCTTAAGCATCCATCTGTGTTCCGAACTGTTCATARTTCAACTTGGCTAAATTCAGGAGTGTCTTCCCGCTTGCTTTCACTACTGGCCCACACATAATGCAATGCAAAACAATACAGTGCAGTGTTAGTCATTTCATGTAACAGAGATATTAAGGCTTTACGTAAAGAGCACAAAGATATGTCTTTGCTTCAGGATGATCTGCTAACACTTCCATCCTTGGGGCCCAACACTGTCCACCACAAATGGAGTATCAGCTGCTATCGCCTTAAAAAAATTAAAATCATAAATGCAAGATTCTCCTCTTTGCCCTTTTCTTAACACAGGCAGCACCAAAAGAAGAGTTCTCATACGTGTGTGCCACAGCTAGCCATAATGCAATGCAGCACATCTGCAGATTAGTGGGAGGGTATCTTTTAAAAGAATAAGCTTTGGAATTCAGGAAGTCTGTATCAGATGCCTGCATTTCCTCTCTTCTCCCTCAAGGCATCATTGTTAGCCTCTACATACAGCACGTTCCCAAAGTTTCTTTACAGCAATGGACATTTCAAAGAAGGAGTCAGAAGAACATCTGGCTTTGTGCTGATTTCACTACACTTGCTATCTGCCATGAATAGAAAAATGAAATGTTTCTGGAAAGGTGTGGGGTATTTTTAATCCTTTTGATGCATCTAACACATTCTATATGAAAAAAAGGAAGAACTATTCTTGGCCTTCTGAAGGAATGCATTTGTTTGACCTCCTAAACAAGGCCAAAAGCCTTTATCTCAACAGATACAGCCCTCTACACTACCCAGCTCACACAACAGCCTCAGTGATTGAAATGAAGTCTTAAACAAAAGCCTATATGTAACACTTCCCCCCTAGAGAACTAACTGACCAATTAAGAGGATTAATTGACTAAGTTCACGCTATCAGGCAAATGACTCTAACGACTGGTGAATCTGCTAGTACATACACATGATTTCAGTTATAAAAGATGGCTTTTGCTTAAGTGTATTTAATACTTCTGAAACTGTCAAATATTAGAAATATTTGGAAAAGAGGAGCTCAATACATCCAGTGCTCTGGCATACTCCATCAATAGTCCCAGTATCTTCTGTTCATCAGCATCCTAACTAGCCTTGTCTTCTTCACCAGTCCCAACTTTGTTAGACACACTCTGCAAACCTCATTCCCAGTGATACCAAAGGGGCTGCAATCACTCCGTCCTTGGTGCACAAGCCTTTACAGGCCATGTTCTAACAGCCTGCACTCCATGTAAGTCCTGGTGTCAAGCAGTTGGCATGGACTGGCTCCAGCTGGCTCTTCCTTTTCAACAAGCATTCAAGTACGATGTTGTAATTCCACTCCACTGACTAGACATCAAGTCTTAAGCAGAATTTAGAGACTCACCATGGGAAAAAGGTGCAGCTGAGAAACTGTTACAACTGTGTCTGAAACAGTTAATACTATTCTCTAGTGTCCGAATAAAATCTTAGCATGTCTTGAAAACAGTCTCAAGTAAAGCCCATGCTTGAAGAATGCAACATTTTACCTTGTCATATCCAGAGGGACACTGTACAACAAAATACTCCATCACCTGTGTACTTGGGTCCCAGAATAGCCTTGTTCATCCACAGGTTCAGCCTGACTAGGAAGAACCTACACATGCTACCTTCATAGGATTTATGTCAATGACTGTCCAGTGAAAACTAAAAAGCAGCTAGAGCTCCAAGAGAGCTCACAGAACAATCAAGCATGTGTGCTGCTGCATGCACAGTGGAAGTCTACAGAGCTAAAATATCCTGCAACCACCCCTCTCCCTTCTCTCCCCTCCCTCTCCCCATGAAGAAAAGCCACTGAATGTTAAAAGAGACAATCCTGAGGTTTTAGGTTTCACAGAAAGTATGTCTTGAACAAAGGTGCTGTGAAAGGAAAATAACATAGGTAAGCTGAGGGAATGCAGGCACCACAAGGAGCACTGGAAAGTTTGCCTTTCACCAGCACGATAAAAAATGAAGTCCCACAAATAGAGTAAGACTAAATATATTCCGAAAATAATAATTTTCCTCTGTTGTAGATCCTACAGTGCAGTTTTCAAAATAGCTTAGAAATCCATTTAAAACTGGTGGATTTTGTATGTTCACTGTTATAAACCTGCATACTGTTATATCAAATTAAAGAGCTGGCATTTCTAAAGCCCTCTGCATCAGAGAACCTTAGAAGGGCTTTCCAAGCACCTGCAAACTACATCCAACAGGAGTTGCTTCTTTTCTACCAGTCAGTCATACAAACAAATTTAACTTAACATTGTGCAAAGACAACTGCAGCTCAGGTAGTAGCACCATGAGTCTTATTCTGCATCTGCCCTTACTGCTGCATTCAAACTAAAAGGCCACTGGGAACTTATCTGTTCTTCAATTATTGTTGCAAGTAATAGCTTAAAAAAAACAAAATCCAACAAGAACAAAATCAACCTGCCCCCCCAAAAAAGTTTTTTTTTTTTAAACCTTTCCCCCATTTTAATTTTTATGAACAAGAGTCTTTTGTATCAGGTAGGCCTTTTGTATCAGGTTTTTTTTTAACCTTTCCCTCATTTTAATTTTTATGAAC
>NW_020447198.1:983792-990828 GCF_003343035.1 Apteryx rowi | reverse complement strand
GGAAGGGAAGGTATAAGACCGGTGAACTTTAGGTTTTAGACAGTAACTTGAGGTTTCAAATGACTGTCCAAAAACTAAAGAGAACAGAATAATCATAAAGGAAAGCTATCATAAGCAGCAAACTATGTGACAAACAAAAGTGTATTTCAATGGTATAAGCCATACAAGTACCTCTGAGAAGCAAAGGAAACACTGAAAGCTCAGAGTAGTTTTATGGAAGTCGTATAGTGCTCCATTTAGCTTAAATGGAACTACTGCCTTCCTTACCATAAAACCCAAAAGGGTTTCAATCTGCCCTTTATACCTGGATGAATAATTCATTGCAGGCTTTGCCAGCCTGAACAGCCTCCTTCCCCTTCATGCAAGGCAGGGCTGGAGAACTGATACAAGTTGGTCTCTGTACCGCTATATCAGAAACCATTACTTTATGCATTGGAGTGTACCATTGCACCAGATTTGTTCAGATAGGTTCCATAATGGAGAGGACCAAATCAGAGGCAACCTCCTATAGCACAATACCTTGAATTTAGCCAGCATTTCAAAAACAGCAMAGCATATCCTCTAGGCTCACCATCAGGTAAACAAATACTGCTCCAGGCATTGCTGCCTGCCCCAAAGTTTGGATTGTGCCTTGAAATATATGGGAAGAAGCAGAGCTGGGGGTGRGGGAAGGGAAATGGACACACCCTGTTGCTTGGGATTTGTTTCTAAACTACAGCAACATGGGATGCTAGAAGAAACTCAAGATTTTGTTATTAACAAAAAACAAAACAAAACACGCACAACGAAGAAAATACCACATGCCTCACTGGTCAGGAAAAGGAAAGTCACTTCTAAATGACTGCTAAACAGTTTGTATTTAGAAACCATTAATTATATTTTCCTTGAGTGATTTACTATACGACTAAATTCAAATAATGCTAACAGCAGAAAGAGCTACTGACAAAACTGTGAAGGGGAGGCAAGATAAGAGCATGTCACACTTCCAGTGCATTTAAGTACTACCTACAAGTAAAACCACTTCAGATTAGAGGAAGATTCATTTCACAAACTACRTATTTAGAAGAGGATAAATCACTTCCAACCCTCAGACTTGTTTCTAAGGATGCTTATTAGCTTTAAAATGAAACATTTACGTATTTTTTTCCAAAATTAGGTTACTATTTTAACAAAACAACCCTTTCCCTCCTAGGCTGAAACAAACYTTACAGTCTTCATAACCTGGCGTCACTGACTTCACCAACCTTCAGCTCCCACACTAACATACAAGAAATAAACGGAACTGTGAAATATCAATTAACCTGAGGGTTTATTAGCAATGGACATTTTGCTTAGACAATGTTATTTGTCTAGAACAGGCACTGCCTAATTCCATTAGGACTGAAAAAAACCAAGGCTTTTAACACTATCTAGAAAATTCAGATGTCAACATTACAAACTCTCATATACTTGCCGAGTTTGGTTTATGCAAATAATTTCTGCCAGCTTTGAAACAGGACCACCTGTATTTAACTGCTTTATCCCATGCAGGGAACTGCAGTTCTGGGATGTACCGACCATTAGCTACTCAGCGCGCACTGAGGCTCTGTCTGCAGTAATGAACAGCAAACAGCTCACAGTCAGTGGACCCATGGATTGCTCTTGCAGATTCACAAACAAGTATGAATTACTGTTCAATACAACAGAGTACAAAAAATAGGTTCTCTGAACCTTAACCAGCTGTGTATGTTTGAGAGAGTGGTCCAAGACAGAAAGAAGCTGCATTTTATTTTCCAGGTCTTTACTGACAGAAGATTCAGCAACCTTCACTTTAAGTGCACATACGCACAGCATGAAATCACTTTTCAGACTGTGTAAGACTATTATTTGCATTGGCAGTCACTTGCTCCAGACCCCGTAATTTTAGGATTCACCGAAAGGAGTGCTGAATTACTGTGCATTACACTGGCAGGGCAGGATGATTAGTTTCCATCTAGTTGTTTGTAGAAGTGGGCACTGTGCTTGTAAGCAGAACAGCTTTTGCCTTAAACAGTTAATTGTCATACATGAATTGGAAAAGATGAAATCTTCGAACAGGCTAAAAAAAAAACCAAAAAAAACCAACAACAATGTTGAGCAGCTATGGGTTTTGGTTTTGCTATTTTAAAGGACACTCACATTTACCATTTGCTTAGGTATCTTGCTGGTGATTTCCACAGCAACTTTACTATGGTCTTTAAGGACACATTCCTCTGCTGTCTGAGTGTCAGCCAAAGAGAAATCTTCATGAGACACCTGGGAAGGCAGAGTTYGGCAGGTCCTTGCTGAAGCAGCTCAGAGAAGAAAAGCACCCCAGCATCCCCTACCCAGGCCTWATTGGTTAAGCAGGGAAACGCTGCCAATAAACGCTGCCAATTGCTAGCTGCTTKTGCAGTTAGCACAGAATTTCCAGATCCAGCAGTGGGGACAGAACATTTCCAGCTTCCCGACCCCTTCTGATGGCTTAAGTTTCAATGTTAAAAGTGAGCTGCATTTATTTGTACTCATACCTTTTCCTCTACCTTATAGAAGAAAGTAACACAAAAACCAAAACATTGTTTTCAACAAAACAGCAAAGTGGCTAAGTACAAAAGCCTTCCTGACCACCTATAACTTGGGAWATTAAGTGAGAAATTTGACTTTTAGATGTTTAAGACATCAGATACCTCCAAGACTCCTGCTATCAACAATCACAACAACAAAACATCCATCACTGTCAGAGTAAAGAGGCAGCAATATTGTAATGTACTGTGCTTCCAACTCCCTCTGTAGGATGCATTTTTAATGTCGTTACTCTGAGCTGCAGTTACTCTGAGCTGCAGTTACTCTGAGCTGCAGTTACTGTCCGTAGCCCCTTTTTTGTCCCCTGTTCCAACAAAGGAGCTGAGGAGTTGGTGCTGTCCAGTCTCTATGATGACAGACCAAGCCTGGTCGGATCAGCAGTGGCCTGCTAATGAAATTCCAAGTGTGTGTATGCATGTGCATACACACGGTTCAAAATGGACTCCTAGAGTTACACAGGACTCCAGTCAAAGTCATTGTATTATTTTATTACTGACGCTTAAAACACCAGTTCCTGAGCCCTGAAGAACACCACGTTCAATAACACAGATACAAGCATATATTACCTTCCTGCCTGACAACAGTCAAGGGTATCGAGCACATACAAGGCTCTAAAGCACCCATCTGGCAATATAGCACTGTATTCAGTTCATTTTAGTGACAACATACTCTATGTATTTGCTCTATAGCAAAACCTAGTCACAAACTGTACTTTTAATCAATGTGACGCATTCACTCTTTGCTTCTCTAACACACATCCTTCCAGTAATGGATTCCATCCACACTGGTGCCAGAAACAGAGCAAACAGTATCACCGCAGTACAAACAAGTTCAGAGGCTCCAAATGAAAAGCCCCAATGAAACAGTAAAAGATAGGACGTACATGCAGCGCAATATCTCCCTGTCATTAAAAACCAATTAGAACATACTTGCTGGCATTAACTCAATGCCAGGAATCAAAGTTTCCAACCAAGGTGGAAATTTACTACATTAAACAAGCACAACAACTTAGCACACAGGAGTAATTTCTCAAAAACCCCGTACCCTACCTTGCTGCCTTCTTTCCCCACCCAAAACCCAGTTCAAATCCCAACACTGTGAATTATGTATGGATGTATGTTCCTTTCACACATATGCAGTGRTCTACTTCTTACAGGGAGGCTGAATGACACTCAGTATTTCACCCTGCAGGTCCTCTCTCAGCAGCTTTGCTCCTGTTGCAGAGATCATGCCATATTTCTCTGTAAAACCAAGCCCACAAGAATGATTGACCACTATTTGCAAAYGAAAGATTTTTCAGTAACTAACAGTACTTGAATCCATCAGTATCTAGTAAGGTATTTTTTTCCTCCCTCAAAAATGAATCGCTTCTGAAGATATACTTTCAGGAGAACACATGGCAGAATTAAGATGGAAACCTATTTGTAAGAGACAAACCTGTCATTTCTAAAACCTAAGAAAAAGCAAAAAAGCCATAGCATGTCTAAAATATCATTCCCAGAGCGCGCGCACACACACAAAAGTCTGCTAAGTGCAATTAATTAGCTATCTACCACTGTGCCAGGTTGCTGCCAACAGAGAAAGAGGATACAGCAAACGCGAGCAAGATGTTCTCAAGGCTGGCTTTACACATGTTCTGAGTGAGAGTAAGAACACAAGAAATCAAAAAATTCACTACCAYATGATGTAGCTGAAATAGTTCAAATCTTTAGAGGTATCATAGGAAGGAATGGCAGATACCAGTAACAGAGAAGGCAGATGTAGTCAGAGAATAAATCATACTGCATATTTGAGGCTACTCCAACAGCCAGATAAARTATTCTGTAAAAACACTGGAACAGAATTTCTCTAAGCCGAAAATATTTACAACATCAGAAAGCCATAGCTATGTTTCTCTCCACTTGAGAATTATTTGGTCTTGCATGTGCCACCAGGAAAGTAAGTACCTAAAAGGCATTTTTGAACAGATACAAGTCAAAATCATAGCTCGGGAGACAGTTACACATTAGATTCTGGGTAAATAAGAGGAATTTCCGGTTGAAAGTAGCCAGATTATACTTCAAAAGCAAAAAGCAAAACAGACCAAACACACCAGGCTTATTCTTGAGATTCAACAATAAGAAAAAAAAAATGTTTATTCTTAGACAAGTCTGAGGGGACTTTTTTTGTTTTCTTTTTCCTTTTAGGTACTTTAAAGCCCACAGACATAAGAAAGTATTACCAGATTTCCCAGACAACAAAAATTCAGCACAAGAACGTTCAAAGCATAAGCTGTGAAGGTCTTGTATTCTAACCTTGTCTCTCAAACACCTACTTTGATATCCATTGTTATCTCTGAGAGCACATGCTACTTTTAAACAATATGAAGTGTTTATCAACAAAAAGAGGCAGTTGCTGTGGGAAACTTACTTCAAAGGATTACCACTTCCAGGGAGGAGGCAAAGAAACTGATGCAGCTCAGAAAATTAAAGAAACATCAACTTCACATATATGTTCACAATACCCAGAATAACTCTGCTCACAGGTTGAAATACAGCTTCTCTCTGATATTTCTTCCTTGTTTCCCTCCCCAGCTCCCAACCAAGTTATCAGCAGCCTGTTAAATATGTCTATTCTTTGTTTTATCTTACTGGTAATTCAGTCCAAACACTGATCACATCCTCACCTCTCATGACTTAATGATATGTGCACAGGTACTGGCACCACCACTTGTTGACTGTCCACTTCTCTTTCACGTGCATGTAAACATATGAGCTGCAGGTCTGCTAATCCCACGTATTTGACTTCATGCCAGTTTCTTCCTAGATGGACCAGAACACAAAACACAAGTTTTATCATTCATACACCAAGCTTGGAATTTAATTTAACATTTTAGGTTCTGTTTTCCCTCCATGAGAGACAATTACCCCAATCAATTCCTGAGTTCTCCTTCGGAGACACAATCCTGTTAAGGAAACCTAAGGGATCAGTAGTAGTCTGACTCCAAAGCTACAGACTGATGATAGATGGGGATCTGACCCACAAATCTTTGTTTCACATAGGGAAAAAAGATGACAGACAGTGTTTATCTTGTTTTGAAGTCTGTACCATAAAACTGTAATCCAATTTTGAAATTTATCATTATCTAAGCTGTGAAGGAACAGGTGCTAAAAGCATGATAACTAATGCTACATAATTTTTCCCTTCTGCTTGAAGGGAGGAGGCTAAAAAATTTTTCCGTCCAACTACAGGAGTCTTCTCTTAAGGCTTATTAAACCATTTTCTGCGGAGGTGTAACAATAATGATAATAGATACAGTGCTTTCTGGTCTGCAAAATTCCTCCTTTCCTGACCTTGAGGAGCACCAGCCTCCGAGAGAAACTGCAGTTGTTTTATTATGCTGGCTGCCTGCCTATGTACAGTCGCTTCTCAATAAAGCCCATTTGGGAGAATTGCAGACAGAGATTTAGGCATCACATAACTCTCTTTATTCCACTATTGTAAGACACCAGAATACTACACTAAGTTTGTGATAATTGTTGCCACCAAATTTCAAAATTGTCTTCTTTCCTACAGGAATACTTCCCCTTTCAAGAAAATGGCATCCTAATTAGGCTGGCACACATCAGCCATTTGCTAAGTGGGAATCCTAGTAACTTAAACATTAATCTAGAAACAAGGATTCTATTACCAGCACAACTACGGATTTAATAAATTCCCCTTTCCGCATCCTCCTTCCTTCCCTTACTCCTCTTTTGCTGGAACACTTACATCTCTAACTGTGATTGCTGGCTGAAATGGGCCCCAATCTTCGTAAAGGCTCTAGGCAGGCACATGATGGAAGTCTTCAGTGACAAAATACCATCCATTTCTTAGGTAACCATCACTACGTTAAGTTTCAAAAAGAATGCCAAAGTCTCTTCTAGGATAGATCTTGCTGGTACACAAACTTTAATACGCTAACACCTAAGATTACCAATACATTTCCTGAGATGTCTATTCAGTCACTTCATTGAATTACCTTCTAAGAGGTCCAGGTAAACTAGGAATGCAGCATAGATTTGAGCACTGTCAGATATATCAAGGGACATCATCTCTGTGAACTGAAACCCAAAATATAGCACTCAAAGAAAGCTTAAGTTGTATTAAAAGTCCACAGACCAAGCCAAGAAAACAGTTTAAAGGGCTAACAGGTGATTTTGTTTTCTAACAATATCTTAAAAGGTCTCTTTTCAACATTCCCCTTATCTTGGTCTACAGAAAGACAGTTAAAAAAAAAGGAATCACAACTGTTTCTGGAACAGAGCTGGCTTTGTAGAGAAGGTCTACCTATTTTTGCTGCAGTACATCAACATAAGATGACAGCCAAATTAAATAGCTCCATGTTTTCAGCATACTAAAAATTAATACGAATTGAAAGTTTAAGATATTCACCCTTTTCCCGCTGCAATTTCAGCATTTACAACCTCCCCCCCCC
>NW_020447198.1:978597-983354 GCF_003343035.1 Apteryx rowi | reverse complement strand
CGGCCGCCCCCTCCCCTCAGCGCGCGCCGGCCCCTAACGGCCGCCGCCGCCCCTCCGCTGCGAGCCGGCCATTACCGGCCGCAGAGCTCCGCCGCCCCCGAGGCGCGCACAGGCCTACCGTGGGGTGAGCCACCATCCAGTTGCCGCCAGCGCCCCCCGCCCAGCCCCCTTCTCCTCTCGCATCCTGCCCGCCCGCGGAGGCGCCACCCTCCGGGCCGCTGCCCCCGGCCACCGGGGCGGCCTCCGGCTCCATGCGCTCCCCGGTGCAACGCGACTTCGCTCCGGGCAGCGCCTGGCGGCTGAGCGGTCCCCCTCCGACTGCCGCGCCGCTCCAGTTCCGCCTCCACCCCGTTCCCCTCGGAGCCGAAACTCTGCCCCCGCGGCCAGAAGCGCTGTGTTAAACACTGTTTGCTGCCAGGAAGATATATCTGATCACGGTCGGTCCTTTTGTAGCCCGTTTTCTACTGCAAGATCTTATTTCACAAGGAAACTAGAGGATTTAAAATAAATACCACGAGCAGCAGGAGGAGCAGCCTAGAAACCGGGACTAGACGCTGCCCTGTCTGGTGTCCTGACCCAGCAGGAGAGGAGGCTGCAGAGGAGACCTGGTGCTGGCAGAAGGGAAGTTTTAGGGACACAAGGCACAGATTTCAGCCTGTCTCGGTTTGTGAAACCCAAAGGATTTCCTACTGAAGACAGGGAGTGCCTCAGAAGTACCTCCTCTGTGGGTTTCTGTAGGGCACCTCCACACTTGCTTTCCTTCTTTACCCCTCACAGATGCCGTGTAGACACCGAGGGACTGTCAGGAGTCCCCTCCCGCCACAGCTGGATGCATGTGGCTCTGCCACCCGTGTGGGGCCATAGCCAGCAAGGCCATCCTGAGAAAGGCAGGTGCTGCAGAGCTGTGAGACGGGACGGAAACACGTCGAAGCTGGGGTAAATGGGTGAGAGGGAGGGAATGAGGGGAAAACAGCGATGTCCACATCACTCAAAGGCATCCATGTTAAAGAACGAATACTTTAATCCCCGGGGAAGAGAAGGAAAAATAATCATGGGGAGAATAAGTTGCAGATGCACATAACAAAATCTAGTCTGACTGAAAGTCCCTCTGGAATTGTTTGGAGAAAAAGTATAAAGGGAGAAAAAGAGTAAAAACAGAAACAAAAGCAAAGAACATATATTCTTGATGTATGGTATTCAGAGTACGAGTATGATGTGCYTAATGCAAAGTGTCTCAGGTCTGTCTTTCCGGAGTTCACCAGCTCCATCTGTCTTGGCACCTCTTTTGACTCATTTCAAACACTGGCTTAAATCAAGTCAGGCCTGTCTCTGATGGCATTTTGAATAGTTTCAAGCTGGTGTTCATGCACAAAAAAGCTACATGCTGTTTTTAACAGAACTAAAGAGCAAACTGTAACATCAAATGAAAGACTGTAAAGYCCTGGCTAGTGCACTGTGCTTGTTCTTGATCAGGCTACACCAAGAAAAATCTGGCAGAGATTGAAAACAGCCAGACAGCTACACTGATGAGAAGAAACAAAACTCTGATCTTGAGATGATCAAACTGGCACAGGGCATAGTGAAAAATGAACAATGTTGTCTTTAATCCATCTTATTATATAATAGTCATATAATAGTCATCAGCCTATAAACAAAGCATAAATGAAAATTAATCTGTACTTACTGAGTATGCAAATTGGTGTGTGGTTCACACCAGCTGCAGGAAGTCATCATATTAGGACCAATCTTCTTGTTCTCATTCAAGCAATTTTGAGGAGGCTGGCYTGTTTAAAAAGCATGGTTTTAGCAGACACTTTGATTGCCTCTGCACAAAAGCAAGTCCTGATTTAGGAAAAAAAAACTTTCCAGTCTCTGAGACTTGCAGGGAAGAGTTGGCATTGGTGGTTTACTTGGCTGGGAAAAGGACTGGACAGATTTGGGCCCTCAGAGGAGAAGAAACAAATGAAAGAAAATAGATGCTTCTAGGTCCATGTATATGATATACTTTATCAGAAAGATGGATCCTCTGTATTTTCTGCTGATGCAGAAAGCAGAAATTCTAATTAGAAGAGAGCTGCCTCTGAGAGAATTTGTTACCTGCCTAACCTAGGGAGTATGTTCCTGCCAGAGAGATAGTTCTCACAGTTGGAATGTTTCTGTTTGGTTTGGATGTTTAGCATAAGATAAAACAAGTGGCCTAAATTTATTTCTGTGTGACTTAATCTACAAAAAAGCTGTTTCTTCCCCAGAGCCAGAATATTTCTACTGCAGGCAATTAATTGTCCCATCACAGCAGAACTGGGGTCTGGTTAAAAAAAAAAAAGCGGAATATTATTTTGGCCACTAATAAAGAAGATAAGAATTGATATAGATGTGTGTGTATAGGGGTGTGTGTGTGTGTATGTATAGATATGTATACATGTGCATATATATTCATTGATGCATATGTGTATGCATATATACATATATGCATATACACACTTGCATCTGTAAGAATTATATAAATTGTAACTGTTGACTCCTTCTTTTAATAGAAGTCAGACATTTCCAAACTTTCAACTGTGCTACATGGCTCTGGGATTAAGAAATAAAGCTGAGTTGATTCCTTTCTCTTATGCATGAAGAAACACATCTCATGTTTCTGTCATCTACTGATCCTTCTCCAGGTAAGGACAAATTTTCTTTTGTATACCARCATGATGCAGCCAGCAAAGCAAATTGTGTGTGTAAGAAGAAAGTCACTTTGAAGAGGAAATTACTGGTTGTTGGATACTGCTGGGGGCATTGCAGTTGAAGAGATTGTTATGATTCTGATGCTGCTCACAGAACAAAAAGAAGCAGCCTGAAAACTGTGGAAGCCCCTTTAGATTTCATTGAAGACAGCAGGAGTTAGGCAGGCCAAAGTGCATGCTTAACCTTCAGCAAACATACTGACCACAATAATGCCTAACTGGATTGTCTCTTTACACTTTGCTTTGCACGTAGGATAAAGCCATAGCTTTGCAGGCTCTTCCTCCTCCATCTTCCCTTGTTCCTTGGAGGAAATAATCTGTGCTTGGCCCTGACCTTGAACTAACGCAGCCAGGCTGGCGCTGGGTTATGGGGGCATGGCTGACCTTGCATTCCCTCACCTGAGTAAGGGAGCACTTGCTGTGCAGCCTGTGTTGTTCCACCTGCAACTACAGAGGAGGTATAGCAGAGTGGAGTTACAGGAGGTTCATATTCCCCTGAAGCTGCTGCATAGCCTCTCAAAAGCTGGGTTGTGACTCAGCTTGAACATACGTGAGTCAGTAGACTGAAAAAAGCTGGCTGCCAGCCCTCCATGTCAAGCATAGTTTAGTAGCATTAGYCCCCATCCTCCAAGTGTGAGTGGTCCCGTGGGCTACAGTGGTATTATTTGTGTGTGGAGTAGGCTGGCTCCTGTGAAACCCTAATCATTTCATACAGACTACAAAGCTGTTCCTTCTATTTGGTTAATGAATCCAAGCATAAAAGCAACATGTGGCAAACTAACCATGAAAGAAAAGCCTCATTAATGTATTGTTCTAGAAGGACAATTATAAAGGTGTCATAAGGGCAAACAGGAGGAATATATCCTCATTAATTGTTTAGGAAGATGCTTGCAAATTACAGAACTTTCTTGAATTTCAGTGCAGCTGATTTGACTCTGGAGATTCTTTATTGAAGTTTAATGTTTTCTTAGGATGTTCTTTTTCATTTTATTTTTTGAGGGAGTCATCTGATCAGGAAATTGAGACAATATAATTTGGTGTTGGTGATAAATTATGTTCTCTAAACAAAGAACAGCAAACAATTCACAGAGTATGAATGTTTACAGATTATTTGGTTGCTAAATGTTTACTTTTATTTGAATCTTGCAAGCACATGGGCAGCAACTCCAGCAACTAGCATGACTCGCTTTAAGTGGATCTGTTCAGTTCGGAGGGACTACCTACCCACAGTAAAAAACAGATACACAGTGATAGGATCCTTAGAGTTAATTAGGAATTTGATCTTGAAAAGGGTTTAACATACCCAAATCCTATTAACTTCTAAGGGAGTTGTGATTGCTATGCCCYCTTTAAGATCATGACCCAATAATTTTAATTGCTATAACATGGTTTAATTTATTTCGTTGTTAAACTGTCATCTGTTCCTTAATGTCAATATTTCATGTCCATTCATGGGAACGTTGCTGGACAGGGTGACTCAATGAAACACACAGATTATTTCCATCYTCCAGCCAAATTCAAGCTTGGATAATTGTACGCTGCTTATCCTTCCTGCAGTTTCAGCTGGGTGCTGTGTATGAGTCTGCTTCACATGGGCATCCCAAGGATGTTTGCAAAACATTTTTTGATATAAAAGCACTAAATCAGTTTCATTCCCTAATGGATGGGATGGATGAGTGTGAAATCTTCATGTAAGTAGCAAACCAAAAGATCTCTTTGTGTTTGTTTCAGTACTCGAAGAGAAGCCTATAACAGGATTTGCAAAAGGTCTCTTTCCAAAATGCAAACGTTAAATGCATTTTTTTTTTATTGTTACTTTTGCGTTTACGGGGTCCAAACCCTGCAAAGTGCTTACGCAGGTGCGTAAAGGCTGCGCTAAACAGGGCCTTGCATAGGATGCGCTAACCCTCGCCTGCCTGCCCGCCCACCTGGCCGGGCCCGGTTAGCGCCGCGCACCCCCCGCCACACTCGGCCCCGGGGTCGCGTCCTCGCCCGGCAGCCTGCTGGGGGGAGGGCCGCGCCGCG